>NC_134483.1:102755189-103055189 GCF_040206685.1 Ascaphus truei | reverse complement strand
CCAATCTGCACTATATGTAGCACAAGCAATATGCCTAAGTTTAATGTGGAAGAATTCCTACAATACTATGAGAGTTATTCATCAAACTGGAATAGTGCTTAGCGAGGCACCATCGCACGGAAGCTTCCATTCAAGGCAATGGACTTGATCGGCTCTATCGCTGTTTTAATGCACAAAGATGGGCGAACAATGCAAAAGGCAGTCTCACAATGGTTTGCGTTTTATTTCCGATTTCACTTCCTTACGAAATGTTTCACCAAGCCTACAAGGACTAATAATGTCACGAAATTTGGATTAGACTTTGCACTATGGCAAGCTTTCAGCGAATTATAGTCAGTGAGCAAAACATGATTTATGCTCCATATTTATAATTTCAGATTTAAGCAAATCTAGCAAATTTAGAGAATTTATCAAATTAGAATGTTAAGCGAAATTGTAATGCACGTTGTGTGAATTCTTGGCAAATCTGACTAGGTCATTTTTTTTTTGCGGGTGAAAATGGCTAATTTTGCCTGGATTTTTTTCCTTGGGCAAAAGTGTTGTTTATCCCTAATAAGGAATAACTCCTATGTCTTGAATATACAAACTTTGCTGCACATATGTATTAAATGTCTCAAATAATATATGCAGTATACTGTACGTTTTGGTTGGATTTCCAATATTCATTGTGAGATATAATGACTAAGCAGTAATTACTCAAAAACTCCCTTACAAAAAATAATTTGTGATGGATCCAGATTCAGTGCATATCTTTAGTATTCACAAAATCATGGGAATGGTGAAACCAGTTTAGATTCAGGGCTACAGCTGACATTCAGCTGTCATGGCTTCTTTGTCTGCAGGACTTCTTTCCATTGACACATTGAAGAGTACTTTATGGTAACTACAAAGAAATAGTCAATTGATACCATTACACTTCATGCGCAAAGAAACCACAATCCTGTTCACAACTGTTGAAACAGTGTAGTATTATTCATTAAAAGATCTAATGAAAATGCAAGGCACCCAATCCCTTTCCAAATTAAGGAGGCAAAACTTATTTAGTCCAAACATTTAGCTATGTCCTTTGAACGATTTTCCCAGAATACTTTGAAACAGCAGCATCTGCATTTAATTGCCAGATATTTGTGTGAAATGGATGATTACCTGAAGAGCAATGCCTCTTCTGCATTCGTTTAATTAGAAGTGGCAGCTGTGTAAAAACAAAACAAAAGATGGGTTTGTAATGCAGGGAAGGGATTTTTTTGGATCAGGAAAAACCAGTTGTCCAGAAATACAAGAAATATTTTATGAAAAAGAGAGAGCCTAAGATTCAACCATGGGAGAGGTAGTGATTAGCTCTTTTATTAGCATTTCTTTGGGTTTTATTGGTCACAGTGAAAAAAAACACTAATTAATCTATTCACGCTGGAAGTAGTTTGGAAGGAAGACAACGTAAGTTATGGTCCTTGTTAAAACAATGGTGGTACAAACATGTGGACATACAGTAGGCAACAGCACTTCACTTTATTAGCATTTTGTTCTGAGACACAATACATGTTTGTACACTTGTAAACAAATATGATGTATTTTGTTTGTTTGAACTGACTGGTAAACTTCAAGGTAATTTAGCATATATGTTGTAAAGCATTTGAGTAAAAGTGTAATACAAACATGAGTAACATGTATTTTTCCCATGTATTCCCCTGTAACTTGAGATGTTTACTATTTCAGTATATAACATGCTAAATAAATACATTTGATATATTATATATAAAATGTATTTTATATATTGGGATCTATCCAATCTCAGATTATTGGTAATCATGGTTATCCCAGGTTTATGTAATCAATCTACTTAGAAAGTATTGAATAGATATTGGAAGGTTCTTATATGTGACCCCATTTGGGGGCCTCATCTGACCAAAAAAGCTCCTTTTATTTTAAAAAGAAGTAAAAACATTTTAAAATATTTTGGCAGCTAGTTAATGAAAGCAGAAAGATGACTCCTCCTGTTTAACACTGTCTAACACATATGGACATTCTAAGTGTGGTTGGGGCAGATGCATCACCTGCTAACATTTGGTCACCAAGAATGTTTTCAGTTCACATACTGTATCAATGGTGATGATTTCAAAGGGAAATTATTCATTAATTGTTTGACTACTCATATAATGTACTGATATGTTATATTGCACCTGTGGCCCCCAGAATATTGGGTGCACTACTCGTGCTCTCAGCACTAGATTTTTGGAGCAGAGGTGCAATGTAGATAATAGTAACACCCTCCATAGTCTTTCTAGACATTTTCCAAGGTGCATCATAAAGAAGCAAAAATGGTTCCCAGACACAAGCTCAAGGTTGATATTGAATTACTGTTACTGTTGAGGTTGATATTGAATTACTGTTACTGTTTATTCTTACAAATCACCGGTTTGTCCCTGGCTGGTTCCTGGAATGCCACGCTGTTCACCCGGAGCATGCCACGCTCCTTTTGCTTTCCCAGCCAGGGTCATGCCCGGCTGACGCGCGGTTGATGTGTTAATTGATAATGGTTCAGGATTTACTAGGCTGCAATGCTTCGCGTGTCCGCCAGATGGCATAAATTCATGAATTGTAATGCAGTATATATATATATATATACTGTATAACAACAACCCCTAACATACAGTACTGTACACATACACATCATCATATGCACATCAATGATACTATAGGCCGGCGGGGGCGAGATGTGTTTGCAGCAGAGAGAGAACCGCTGCTCTCTCTGCGCAAACATCGGCACATTAAAAATTATTTCAAATACATTTTTATTCATAGTGTAGATGTGCAGGGGGTCTCCGGAGCTTAAACGCATTGGTTTCAGGTCGGGGGACCCCCTGCTTCCCGAGATACAGCCCCTTTATGAGGTGCCGGTATCCCTCTGCATTTAAAGTTCCCGATCACGTGACCGCGGCATGTAAACCAAGCAGAGGGATACTGGCACCCCCTAAAGGGGCCTGTATCTCAGGGAGCAGGGGGTCCCCAGACCTAAAACCAAAGCGGTTCAGCTCCGGAGACCCTCTGCACATCTACAGTATGAATAAAAATGTATTTTAAATGTATTTATTTCTATTCATGTATTTATTTATTTATTTAGATTTATTTATTTATTTTTTGGGCGGCTGCTGTGAGTGAGTTTTTTTTATTGTGGGTAGCGGGGTGGGTGAAGGGGGTATTAGCCCCAACGATGGTTGTTTAGGGCTTGCGGGGGGGTAGCGGTAGGGGTTAACCCCTTCATGACCGTAGCGGTATTAACTGCTACGGTCGTGAAGGGGTTAAATGCACCCGCAACCCCCCCGCAAGTCCTAAACTCACACCAAGGGCCAAATACCCCCTTCACCCACCCCCGCTACCCACAATAAAGCGGGCACGGTGGGTTAACCCCTTCATTGCCTTAGCGGCTATCAGCTATGGCAATGAAGCCGCATTTCTGTATTTTAATAATATTGTGCAGGAGCAGGGGGTCCCCTGAGCATTAATTTCTGGCTCAGGGAACCCCCTGCTCACTGTACAATATTATTAAAATACAGAAATGCTGCTTCGTTACCATAGCACATAGCCGCTAAGGTAAGGAATGAGTGTTTATTTATATATGTGTTTTATTTATACTGTACATGTGCAGAGGGTTTCCGGAGCAGAAATGTTTTGGTTTTAGGTACGGGGACCCCCTGCTTCCCGAGATACAGGCCCCTTTAGGGGGTGCCGGTATCCCTCTGCTTGGTTTACATGCCGCGGTCATGTGATCGGGACCTTTAAATGCAGAGGGATACCGGCACCTCATAAAGGGGCTGTATCTCGGGAAGCAGGGGTTCCCCTGACCTGAAACCAACGCGGTTCAGCTCCGGAGACCCCCTGCACATCTACACTATGAATAAAAATGTATTTTAAATAATTTTTAATGTGCCGATGTTTGCGCAGAGAGAGCAGCGGATCTCTCTCTGCTGCAAACACATCTCGCCAGGGGACGGCCTATAGTATCATTGATGTGCATATACAGTACTGTATGTGTATGTTAGGGGTTATAGGGGTTGTTGTTATACAGTATATACTGTATATATGCAGTATATACTGCATTACAATTCATGAATTTCTCGGCTTCAAAGACAACAGCTCGCAAACGCCCCCATGCGTTTTTACACAGCATTGCAGTATTGCAGCCAGCGAGAATAAAATGCTTAAATCACAGCCGCGATATAACGCAATACACCCCAGGCGAAAACGACACAAAACCGAACATCACCGGGATATTCCGAAATTCGCGGAGCTAGCCAAGTAAGAATAAAGTTGGTCGCCACTGTAAGTCTAATAAAAGATGCTGCATATAGAATTTAATATAGTTATCCTATTTTAAAAAAAGAGAGAAAGAATCATCCCAATAGCAGTGCACTCATTCAAATACCATTTCTTGACATAATAATTAATTTATTATATAAGTACAGTATATATCACACATGACAAAATTTCCCATACAAAACTATATATAACAACGCACATTTTATACTGATGTACTTCTTCCAGGGAGACAATATGGTGCACTGGATGTGTTTCTTATACTACTCCATTGACAACTAAATGTGCTGCGTCTGCCCCAACCCCTGCAGGGTTTATGACTGGACAAAGGAATTTCAAATCCCATTCAGAACCCCTTCAGTCTACATCTATGTCACCCCAAAGGTGGACGTCTGAAAGGGTTCCCCAAGAACTGCTCTCCGCTGCATAGAACCAGCGGTGCAATCGGAGGCTCAAATGGACGAGGATATGGTGAGATCGCTACTCACCACACTGGGATACTGTCTGTAATATCTTGCCTCTTGATCAGCAAATAAGTGTAAGCCTCCATTGGTGAGATTCACTGATAAATTGTATTTTTATGTTTGATCTACACTATGGGTCTGTCTTTCTATCTTTGAGATACACTGGATCACCTTCATCTTACGGGTGCTCAGTGGTTGTTACCTTATTTCTCAGGTTCTCAGGGTGCTGGACACCAAGCAGGACTGGAATGGTGAGCAGTAAACAGATAGAGGGCACCAGGAACATTTCTTTAACTTTATTATACAGGGCAAAGCAATCCTTAGATAGCAAAAGACAGGAACTCCTCCCACTGGAGGCTGGAAACGGTGCACAGCCATAGAGAAATGGAGGACGGCTTCAGATGGTGACTAAAAAGACTTTATTGTAACAGAGTATACAGCTGACGGATCCTCTGACGCGTTTCAGCCCTCAGGCCTTTGTCAAAGAGTGATCCGTCAGTAAAACCGGAAGCTCTGATATACACAGTCCAAACTGAAACACCTGTGTATGTTGCTCATCAGCCGATGGGCAACAGGTGAGAAGAGTGACGTGTATAGCAGAGTTAAACATATGAATGTATACAAGATAAAATTGAGACCAGATACACCAGTTCTGTTAAACATGTATATATCAGAATAAGTAACAACCCTAAATGATGTTTAAATAAGGGTATGAAAAACTGGTCAACAAAAATTAATAAAAACAACTATATCAGTGAATACACTTATGTTACACAAAAATATATTTATGTGGATTCAAAAATAAACAATATACCCAGACATATATTGAGTAACAATGTTAACAGGTTGAACAAATATTAGAATATATATGATTGCATATCCGTTATAAAAAATGAAAAAATGAAAAAATTAAAGAAATGAAAAAAATGAAAAAATAATAATAATATATATATATATATGTGTCCAAGAAAGGGGAAAAGTAGAAAGAAGGGGGAAGTGGGGGAAGGGAATTAAGGGGGGAGGGGAGGGGGGGAAGGGGAAGGAAGAAGGGGGGGATAGAAAGGGGGGGGGGGACAGGGTGGGAGGGGAGAAAGGAAAGAAAAGAAAATTACTTATCCCCCCCCTTCTTCCTTCCCCTTCCCCCTTTCCCCTCCCTCCCCCCCCTTCCCCCTTTTTTCTACTTTTCACCTTTCTTGGACACATATATATATATTTTATTATAATTTTTTCATTTTTTTCAATGTTTCCATTTTTTTCATTTTTTTCATTTTTTCATTTTTTTTCCATTTATTTTTCATTTTTTCATTTTTTCATTTTTTATAACGGATATTCAATCATATATATTCTAATATTTGTTCAACCTGTTAACATTGTTACTCAATATATGTCTGGGTATATTGTTTATTTTTGAATCCACATAAATATATTTTTGTGTAACATAAGTGTATTCACTGATATAGTTGTTTTTATTAATTTTTGTTGACCAGTTATTCATACCCTTATTTAAACATCTTTTAGGGTTGTTACTTATTCTGATATATACATGTTTAACAGAACTGGTATATCTGGTCTCAATTTTATCTTGTATACATTCATATGTTTAACTCTGCTATACACGTCACTCTTCTCACCTGTTGCCCATCGGCTGATGAGCAACATACACAGGTGTTTCAGTTTGGACTGTGTATATCAGAGCTTCCGGTTTTACTGACGGATCACTCATTGACAAAGGCCTGAGGGCTGAAACGCGTCAGAGGATATGTCAGCTGAATACTCTGTTACAATAAAGTCTTTTTAGTCACCATCTGAAGCCGTCCTCCATTTCTCTACGGCTGTGCACCATTTCCAGCCTCCAGTGGGAGGAGTTCCTGTCCTGCTCTATCTTCCGGATTGCACGCCGGGTTGCTGTGTTACATTCCTGAGTACGTCATCATCGCAGGTCATGTGACCGCCCCGTGCGACGTCACAGTTGCTAGAGGGTTGGTGGCGCCACGATTAACAGAAGGATCAAAGAGACTCGGCATCTCAGAGTCCCTCTAACTCAATACTATTTGTGCTCATAGCAGAGCCAGTTGCTGGGAGAGACTTTACATCATTTATTTGGAAGTTTTATCGTGACCTACTTTATATTTTATGAACTATCTACACGCAGTGACTATTTGCTTCTGGAGCACCTGGTGGGTTAACCCTTGTTCACCCGTGTTTCACAGTGTCTGGTTGTACAGGTGCTCGAAGTTTTTAAGAATCTAAGGATTTATTCTTAGGATTTAATCTGAGGATTAATACACAATATTATATATTATCTGGAGATATAATTGTTCCGTGAGGAGGCTGATGGTGACTTTTTATTACTATTGTTGATCATTTTATATGATACCCATTCTTTTATGACATTTTTTCTATATACAAATATAATATTTTTCACTTAATTTTTCATAATGGATGAGGAACATGAATTACCGGTTGAACATATTACCACCTATGTCCAGAAATGTGGGAACAACTCTGAGAGAACAAAAAGAGCACAACACATATTTGATGAAGTGTCAGATAACATGTGATAACCCCACTGACCTTATAGATCACTTTGTGAAATTAGAAAACTCCTAACTAATGACATACGAATATTCTGGGACATCACTACATTGGAGAACTATTTAAGAGTCAAACGCATTCCTAGGGGTTTACGCATGAAAAAAATGCCATCTTTTGGTTTTCCAAATAAAGATTTTGAATTACATTGGAGAAAAATATTAGATAAGTGCTCTGTTCAACTCATGGAGTTGATAGTACGGTTTAAGATTAATTAGAAAAAGTCATTAACCACTGACACTGATAATATGAAAAAAGAATTTTATAAATTCAATGATATGGAACGTTTTTCACATAATGACAAGATTCTTTTACAAAATATTGAGAAGATGGAGAAAGGGGTTGTTACTAAAAAACAGGACAAGTTTTTTAGGGATAAAACCGATTACGAGATAAACCAGGTTTACTTTTGGGAAAGGCCTCGGGAGTTTGTTAGGTCTAGACCCCCTTCTCATTCTACACCTCACAAAGGGTTTTCAGAGGATGATAATGCTGCTCATAAATCAGTCACAAGGTTTATTTTGAAATCGCCCCATTTTGATCGTAGGTCTAGTTTTGATACAGATTCATCAGATGCTGGTGATAGACCATCAGTATCTTTCTCAAGACATGGTCAAAATGATAACAGAGATTCAGATGGTGGCTACTTCAATAAAACCTATATGACGAGCTCTACAGATGATCGGTCGAGACCTATCCCTTCAAATACAGAATACATCCCGACAAAAAACGGAAAGGGTGCAGAAGGGGCAAAAAGAACCGAAAAACTCTATGGCTCAGACAACAAGAGGAAAAAATACTTCTAGACCCTACATTGAGCAACGTTATCAATATCTCTGATACTGTCCTTACACCACAACAGATTTTACTTTTGAATAAAGGACTTAACTTCACTCCCCAGGAAGATTTTGACTTATTTTCAACTATTATCGATCTCCAAAAATATACGAGGAAATTGACATTGAAGAAGTTATACTCCAATAAAGATCATGTTGTTCAGGACGTTGATACTGATATCTGTAATTCTGATAATGATTCACCAAATAGAAACATTTGTTCTTTTAAAGAAAATGTGTTTAATCTTGATATGCAAAAATTATTTGATGAAGCTTGTACTGATACTCCCATTGACCCTCCTTTCTTTGGCCATATAGACTCTGGTCCTAAGAAACATTCATCTTTTATTCCTTATGGTTCAAAGGGACCATGCGTCTCAACCTTTGAAAGATTAGTTGACAGAGACCTCAGACTATTGGCCAAAGGGTTTTCTTTCTCAGGTTTTCTTCTCTACACCTGATAATCTCACTCGACAAGAGAGGATAGATTTGGAACTACTGAAGAATGATAGATCTATTATAATTAAAAATGCAGATAAGGGGGGGGGGGCTATCGTAGTGCAGTCATCAGTAAAGTATAGAGAGGAGGCCTTAAGATTACTAAGCGATACTCATTTTTATACCAAATTGAAAACAGATCCCACCAAAATGTTCCTGGGTGAGCTTCAGATATTGTTGGAACTGGGTGATGTACTACATGTTCTAAGTACTAAAGAGAGACAGTTTCTTATGTGTGAGTTTCCTGTCATACCGGTGTTCCACCATCTCCCAAAGATCCATAAGTCACTGGAGAGCCCTCCGGGGCGACCTATTGTCTCCAGCATTGGATCTTTGGGAGATGGTGTTTCCCGGTATGTTGATAACTTTCTTCAGCCCATTGTGCGTATGTTGCCATCATTCATACAGGATACCACAGCTTTATTAATTGTTTTACAAAATATTACATGGAAATATGGATATAGATGGGTCACCATGGATGTCACATCACTTTATACGATCATAGAGCACAAGCACGGCCTTCAAGCCATTTATCACTATCTTCAATTATCTTCACTTTCTATAGCACAAACCACTTTTATTAATGATTCCATTTTGTTTTTATTAACACATAATTATTTTCTTTTTGATTCACAGTTTTATCTTCAAAAAAAAGGCACGGCTATGGGGACTTCTTTTGCACCCTCGTATGCCAATCTCTTTATGGGCTTGTGGGAATCTGTTCACATTTTTGGTAGCACTAATAAGTTTCTTTCTAATATTATTTTTTATAAAAGATACATCGATGATTTGATTTTTATTTGGGACGGTGATTTACATAGTTTGCACACTTTTATTCACATCCTTAACACAAACAATATCAATCTGAATTTCACATACCAAACTGATGTATTTAAGATTAATTATTTGGATGTGACACTCCATGGTGGCCCTAACACTATTATTCAAACTGATATTTTTACCAAACCCCATTCCAGGAACTCTTATCTACATGCAAAGAGTAGTCACTCAAGATCCCTGATCCGTGGGATCCCCAAGGGCCAATTTTTAAGGTATAAAAGGTTATGCGCTAACCAAGAAGATTTTCTTCAGCATTCGCAGACATTAAGTTCAAAATTCCTAGCAAGAGGATACTCCAAACAAGATGTGCATCAAGCCTTTATAAATGCAGAATCTCTTGATCGAACTAGTCTAGTTAAATATAACAAACAAAAGAAGAGTCGGTTCTGTGATAGTCCTTTATTTATCACTAAATATAGTAAACAGGCATCACAGATCCGACATATTTTTTCCAAACATTGGAGTATACTTGAGTTAGACTCTGATTTGAAAACAATTACTCAACATGGACCCAGGTTTGCATTTAAAAAGGCAAATACTTTAGCTTCTTCCATCTCGAGAAGTCTCTTCCAGTCAGGGTATCAATCACGTGTGAGCAATATACCCAAAGGTTTCCACAAATGTGGGTTCTGCAGATATTGCCAATATGCCCTTGTACATCATATCCTGTTGCTAGATACAGAATTAGGACCTTTATTAATTGTCAAACCAGTTATGTGGTTTATGTTATTATTTGTGGATGCACTCTTAAGTATGTGAGTAGGACCATACGATCTCTACATGTCAGGATTTCTGAACACATTAGACTCATCAAGAAACAGGACATTTTACATCCAGTGTCAAAACACTTCACTCAGTGTCCTTTTGGTGGGTTTGGGAACTTTCGATTTTTTTGGTCTTGAACACATGCCCCTGAATGTTAGAGGTGGTGATAGGCTTAATCGCCTCAATAAACAAGAAATGGATTTTCTCTCTTAATACCCTTCAACCTAATGGGTTAAATGTTTAATGGGCCTTACAACATTTTCTCCATGAATAAGCAATTTTCTTTTCTTTCCTTTCAGAAGGATCAAAGAGGCTTGGCATCGCAAACTTCAAAATCGTGAGTCCCTCTAACTCAATACTATTTGTGCTCATAGCAGAGCCAGTTGCTGGGAGAGACTTTACATCATTTATTTGGAAGTTTTACCGTGACCTACTTTATATTTTATGAACTATCTACACGTAGTGACTATTTGCTTCTGGAGCACCTGGTGGGTTAACACTTGTTCACCCGTGTTTCACAGTGTTAGATAGCAAAAGGACTGGTTTTCAGTTACAAGGTAGCTTCTTGTTAAGGCTCACACACATGAACCAGAGTTTCTTCAACCATGAGACTTGTAGGCAAGTTAGTTTAATTCCTAACTGGCAACAGTTGCTTGCAGGTATGTGGCCCCGCCTCCCAAAGCTCACCCCCCACCCCACCTTTTTAACTTGGGAGGTTCTAGCATTTTGCTGAATGGACAGGACTCACTGTGGTTGTTTCCCCTCATACAGAGGTAAAAGGAAAGGTTCACAGATTAGTGTTAGGACCTGCAAAATTTGGTTATACCATGACCTTGGAATGCAGGCTTATGACGCGTTGGCCAAAAGGTTTATATAAATAACCAATAAAATATTATTATTATTACTGAAGAATTTAAACTTTATACTTATTACCATATATGTTTTGTCAATTGGATGTAGCATTGGGCACCCCTATCTTTTGTTGTAGACTTGTAGGCAAGGTAACTCTTGTTCAAGTCTTCCACCCTGTTGCTGGGAACAGAACCAGAGACTTCTCCAATAATTCCCCAGCAACTCCTCCAGGTCTCTTTAATAATTACTAGCTGATATACCCGTCATTGCCTGGGATTTACCCCCCTTCACAGCTGGGTTCTCCCCCCCCTGTTCACACCTCCGTTCCCCCCCCCCCCTCTTCATAGCTCCGTTCCCCCCCTCTTCACAGCTCCGTTCCCCCCCTCCTTCACAGCTGCGGTCTCCCCTCCCTGCATCCCACATCACTCTCCACACCCCAACACGGCACATAACTTTCCCCCCCCTGCACTCCACATCACTCTCCACCCCCCCTGCACCCCACATCACTCTCCACCCGCCCTGCACCCCACATCACTCTCCACCCCCCCCCTGCACCCCACATCATTCTCCAGCCCCCCCTGCACCCCACATCACTCTCCAGCCCCCCTGCACCTCACATCACTCTCCCTCCCCTGCACATCACATCACTCCCCCCCCTGCCCTAACATCACTCTCCCCTCCCTGTACCTGACATCACAGCCCCCCCCCTGCATGACCCCCCCGGTTCTCGTTTCCCCCCCCGTCCCCGGCGCTAATCGTGCCAGAAGCCGCCGGAGACCAGGTAAAGGGCTTACAGAGGCCTCAGGCATGCTCCCCCAGCATTTCATTGAAATACGTTTAGGAAGAGTGTGAGGCCTCTGTTAACGCCGCAACCCCCCCCCCCCCACATTCCCCATAAAATGTTGTACGCCCCCCATTTGCGCACCCCTACCCTATAGGGTAGAAACCACGGACTGGCAAATCACCAAATGACTTGCATTGTGAAATTAGTTACAGGAAATTAGTTGCATGCAACCGGAAACATTATACTAGGCCTGAAAAGGGATGTAACCCCTTACTCCCTGTAGGAACCAAGAACCCACTAAAACAGATTAGCATAACCCAGGGGTGCTACATTTGTAACTGCTACATAAACCCATAATCATATATTATATTATAACTGTCCATGAAATGTCTGTGAATTGAATGTATAGCCTCTGTTCATTTAATGCAACCATGTATTGTTATAACACTGTGCCCAGGACATACATGAAAATGAGATGTAACTCTCATTGGGGGCGATTCACTAAGCAGTGATAACTGCTTTTAAGTACAATAAATTGCTTTTAAGACCGATACTGCCTGCTGCGCAATTCACTAAGCAGTGTTAACAGTGCTCTAACGGCTGTAAAAGGCATTTTTTTCAACCAAAAAAAAAAAAACAGTGAAGAAAAATACGTCTGATCAGGCAAAAAATGGCAAACATGCCATTATTTTGCCAGTCAGCACGATTCACTAAGCAGTGATAAATCAATCGTACTTTAAAAGCCTGCCAGACTTTTGCACCAGCTAAAGGCTGGTGCAAAAGAAATGAAGCCATGAATAAATGAATTCTTTATGTTTTTGCACCACACTATTAATACAACAGGTCGGCGGGTGTCCCCGGGTGATCCCCGTGGGTGTCCGGGGGTCCCCGCTGGCCTGCAGTACCAATCGTGTGGCCAAAACAACATAACAGGCAATACTTTTAAATAAATAACCCCCCCCCCCTGCTCCCTAACACATACAGTACATTATTGGTCAAAATTACTATTATCCAGATATGGATAATTGTGCATTTGTCCATTACAAATAAAACATTAAACTGCAAAAATAAAATAAAACTTGCACTCACCCCTGCCAGGCTGCCACAATGAAGGCCGTCCTCATTCTCATCCCCGTCTTGGTCCTCCGTTGCCACAAACAATACAGTACAATCAAATATACAATCTAATGTCCCTTAATCACTTTAGTGGTTAGTAGCCGTTATAATATTTAAGTGGTTAACCCACCCTTTCCCACTACCTACCCAGGAGGCCTAACAACCCTCCGCATGCAACTACCCCACCCTTCACCCATTCATTGGTATAGTGGGTACATAATGCACATAAAATATGGGCCCGATTTACCACTATAGCAAGAAATGGTGAAGGAATAAAAAAACAGGCCCAAATAAAACAACATTATGTTGCAAAATGAACACATTACTAATGCCAATCAAACAATTGAATGGCACAGAAGGTACATCATGCCCATATATTATTGCCATGAATTAACACTATGCCAGTCAATGGTCCCGGACACCTGCGGGGATCAAGCGAGGGCCCCTGCCGGCCTATAGTAACATTCCTATGCTTTAAAAAAATAAATAAATGTAATGTATGTTAGGGGGGTATAGGGGTTGTTGGGGGCACAGGGGGTGGGTAGCACATATTGCAAGGTTTATTGGGGCAATTGCCACCAATAAATCTGCTATTGTGCCTTAACCCCTTCATTGCCTTAGCGGCAAGCCGCTAAGCTAATGAAGCTGCTTTAATATATTTTTTTAATAGTGTCCGGGAGCAGGGGTTCTCCAGAGCTGAACCACTTTGATTTCTGGTCAGGGAGCCCCTGCTTCCCAAGTTACAGGCCCCGGTATGGGGCACCGGATGCCAGCATCGCCGCCATTTTTAAAGCGTCTATAAACTTGAAACACAAGTGGATCTGAACAAGGGGTTTGCCTTCACTGACTTATTGTGAATAACTGTAAATGAATGATTTTTTTTAATATGCATGTTTTTTCTTGCTTTTTATTATGGGTCTTGCATACAGGTACCTCAATTTATTTATAAAATGTTTTATCAGGAAGTAATACAATGGGGGCGATTCACTAAGCAGTGAGCTTTTGCGTCCGATTGGAAAATTAGTAATCCCACGATAAAAAATTAAGTCAGACGCGGAATTCACTAAGAAGTGAAGCGCATTTGGGTAGGTGCGTGAAAAAATATGCCCAATCTCGTGAGCTGTTTTTTTCCCCCTGCTATCATGCTTAAAATACTAAAGCGCGATAGCTGATTGAAAAAAAAGCAGCCTGTAAGAGCTGCATGGAGACGCTGTGTCTCCATGCACGGCTCTTACAGGCAATCGTACACTATACATATACATGTTAATACTAGTGTACATATGCAGGGGGTCTCCTGAGCTGAACCACATTGGTTTTAGCCTTGGGGACCCCTAGCTTCATGAGATATAGGCCCTGTTATGGGGTGCCGGTATCCCCCGAGCTTTTAAATCTCCCGCGTCATGTGACCGGGGGATTTAAATCCTGCAGGGGGATACCGGCACCCCATAACGGGGCCTGTATTCTTGGCCTCACATCTCAAAAGAGCATTCTATAGGTCTCCCTGTCAAATCCCAATAGTTACATGATCTTTTCCCTTAAATCAAACACTATTTTCCTTACCATCATGATATTCAGAGGCATCTAGTGACTGGGATGTTGTTGTTCTTTTTAATGTCCCTAATGTGTTCTAATACCCTCACTTGAAGCTCACATCCAATTTTGCCCACATGGACATGGAGAAAATAATATTGAGACCAAGGGTAGTGAACCAGATAGATGTGGGGAAAAAATCCTAAACAAATGATATCTTGCATGCATAGTATGAAAGGTAGGGCGTGAAGAAAGTGAATGGACAGAATATTACATGTCCCTTTTCCTCCCATTCTGTTTTTTTATAACCAGTGGTGAAAACTATAATTGAATCAACAATGATCATGACTGCTCCTGTCCCCAACCTTTTGTTAGTATTATTGTTTTAGTTTATCATTGTGTAGCATCAATATGGGTTGTATCTTGTAATATCTGTATCTTTCACTCTGTTTTCTTTTGATGATTATCATTTTTCATGTTCTCAAAAGAAATCTGATAACATATGAATTCAAAACCTCTAAACTTGTGCTCCACTCCTCGTTTGATGCCTTTACAGTTGTTGTTGCACACATTGGGGTCAATGCATCAAAATCTCTCTACGGTAAAACTACAGAAAAAAATTGCACAGGGTCCCACGAAACACAATTGGATTTGTTGCTGTGATAAATGTGGTGCTGTTTTGCTCCAGTTTTGAGATATTTAGGCAGGAGACTTTGATAAATACCCACCTATGTATTGTTCTTGAGTTAGACTTAAAAATAACCACTAAATAATTCTCCCCAGCACATTTTTAAAAATCTTTTACATTTGAAGAAATGTTAGATTTAAAATGTGTCATAATCTCCCTACAACTCCTCTCTGTCTTTTACTTTATCCGTAGTTCTACCCACTGAATCTGTAAGCATACTGTATTTTGAGACTAAGTAGTTAGCACTGTTACACGTACTGTAACATAATGAATGAACACATTTTGTTTTCTTCTTTCATTGCACTTCCATCCAAAATATATAAAAATATTGTCCTTACAAATTCATGAACCATACACTATTGAAAAATAGCTGAATTCTGCTCCTCGATTTAATGCTAAACTCATGCTTCCATAGCTTAATTTGAACAATGCCTTTTGTCCAACAGAACACTCCGATCCTCATTTTACCATTTTCATTGGGTAAACTAATGTACTCTACAAATTCACCGTATGCTTTCTTCATGAAATTATATTACGTATAATGTAGTTAAAGCTATTAGTTATGTTCTGACAGAGGTTTTTTTTTTTTTTGTATAACCATATTTCTATAGAATTGGGAGATCTAGTCTTATTAAAAAATATACAGCTTTCTGTGGAGTTAATACTGGAGTTAGAATTGGAGGTGAACAATACATGAAGATCTGGACTCTGGAATCTGCAACTGTGAGAATGTACCTTCTAAATGCTCTGATAATTTGTACTATTTCTATCCTCAATACCGGGGAAGTCTCTCCTCCTGCATCTCACTACGCCCTCCCTACTCCTTTTTCTTTTTACTGTTTCCTCACATCTTTGTAAACATTTCTGTTCTCTCCAACTTCACCACTTCTCTCCTATTCATATTTCTTCATCTCTCCTCCGCTCCATATATGCCTGTGCCCATACACTGCACCATTAACTATACACCTCTCTCCCAACAACTTCTTTATCCCCTCAATAATAAACACCCCACAAATCCTCTATTCACACCCTCTATCTACTCCTTCCTGCTGCCTGGGATATCTCTCCTAATCCTTGACCCAGCCATATACAGACCTGCTCTCATCCTCGCCTCCCTGCCACCTCTTCCCTTGCTAACGGTGTTAACCTGATTGATCTAATACTGAGTAACCTTAAAACTTACCTCGAAAATCACACATCCCAATAGCCTGCACTCATGGCTATTGTTCCACAGTCACTGAGGCAAAGCACTGCCAGCCACTGCACTTATTCCCTCACCTGCTGTTTCTGCAAGTCTCCCAAAACAACACATATTGCAAGCTCTTCGGGTAGGAATTTCCTTTCCTATTGTCTGATTTTGCTGTGCTTATTGTAATATTATTATTCCCTGTACTGTATTCTTTGTGAAGCGCTGAGTACACTTTTGGCGCTATATAAATAAAGATATACATACAAACATACACCTGACAAAATGATCTCCAAAATGTACATAGAATAAGGAAGGTAGATATAGTCTCCTTAAAAAAAACATAGATCTATATTTCCTAAGCAGTCTTCTGTCATAGTGGCACTAAAGGACACCTTACAGCCTTTTGAAGTTTGTTTGGATTAGTATGGACACACAATCACATGCACCTGTTACACCCCCCAAACCCCTCACAGGTACCTGACACTTTGTGCAGAAATAGCTAGATTGGTATGTTGGTGGGAGCAGAGAGACAGTTTAACTTTAAATGGTCATGGTCAGGTCATTACATACTCTTAGATTTTATCATTCAACCAGGCTGTCGGTGAACAATAGTGGTTGATTTGTCATGGTTTTATACTATGAAATTATTGTGGGTGGTGGTGCATTATTACAATGTCAGGAAGTATCCTCAATGAATTTGTTTAATAAAATACGTCATCATTTTACTCTAATCTCACATTTTACTCTAATCTCACATGTTTGTATTTAGATCTTCACCTGAAGGAGTGACTTAGTTAGGAAAGACACTGACAGACTTTGAAACAGGGAGCAAAGCTCAATCCCCACTATTAACTCCTTGTGACTTTGGACAAGTTAGTAAAGCTTACTTTGGGCAAGCTATAGGAGCAGGCACTGTGCCTATAAAATTATATGTACAGCGCTGCCTACTGCACATATATACTCTAACGCAGGCCGTCAATCTCTCCCGTCTCGACTACTGTAACTTTGTGCTGTTTGGCCTTTGGGCTTCTCACCTGGCTTCCCTTCAATCTATCCTAAACGTTGCTGCTAGAATCACTTTACACTCTGCTAGATCTGCTTCAGTGTCTCTCCTGCTGAAATCCCTCTCCTGGCTTCTATCAAATCCTGTATTACACCCAAAATTATCCTCTTTACTTTTAAAGCTTATCCCTCTTCTGCCCCTCCTTACATCTCAGCCCTAATTGCTATACACCTGCCCCATACTTGCGTTCTGCTCAGGGACATCTTCTCTCTATCGCTATTGCATCTAAAGCCCTCTCCTGCCTGAAACCGTTCTCACTCACTGCCCCGCACCTCTGGAATGCCCTTCCCCTCAATAACCGACTAGCACCCTCTCTATCCACCTTTAAGACACACCTCTTTAACGGAACATATGGTTAGCTCCCTGGCAGATACTATACACCTTATATCAACCTTGACCCATTGCAGATGCACTTACCAGAACATCCTCCTACTGTCTCTGTACGTTCTTCCTTCTTGTCACTTAGATTGCAAGCTCATCCGAACAGAGACTCCTTTTCCTAATGTTACTTTTATGTCGGAAGAGCTTATTCCCATTATGTGTTATAATATTAAGTCACATGTATTACTGCTTTAAAGCGCTATGTACATAGATCGCACTATATGAATATACTATAGGTATACATACATAGATACATAAATATTGCCATTGTGAAGCGGTTTGAGTACCATTGGGAGAAAAGGACTACATGTAATAAAGATTTTAACCTAGAGTCAGTGTTTGGGGAGGTCGATAACTCAAAGCTTCTCAAGTAACATTTATAAGAATGTGAGATTTCACAATGTGAATTAACATCAGTGAATTCGTATTATTACTTTTGCATTTACATTATTATTACGCACCACTTGGCTTGGCCAAGTAAATACTGAACCCAGCTGTATGGCCAACCTTGCATATGTGACTCATAACTGTGGGTGTTTAAGTTAAGCTTCTATGGCATCAAAGGGAAGCACACACAAGAGATGATGGGGTTGCCAGGCAACTGTATGCTGAGTGCCATAAAGCACATAAACAGTGCATGTCACAGACAGGTAACCCTTTGTGTGTTCACTTCCTCTCCACTGAGCATGTACACTGTCATTTATATAGGAAACTATGGATCGATCCAACTTGGGACGAGGCAGAAATTAAGCACTAGAAAACTAATACAACTATGTACCTTGCCATCCTTTCAGTGCTCTGTATGCCCCTCGCACAGTGACTTGGCCCATTCCTGCTTAGAATGTCTTCATTGACATTATGGCTGAGTTGTTCAGTTCTGATTGATGAGAGACAAATTTCTTCACTGAGGAAGATGAAAGTGAGGCATCTGGACCAGCTTAACATTGTGAGACAAAAAACCTAAACTACGCACTATGGGGTTGATTCTCAAAGGTCTGTTAAATGTTTTATCGAGTTTGCTGAACTGCCTTTGTTTTTGCATAACATCAGCTTTGTGGACATCCTTTAAACTGAGTAAATATATTTGACAATTTCAATTTATGTAACATCACATCAGTAGCCCAGATTTAATGGACTACTTGGAAAGAAGATGTTTGCTTATAATAAAAAGTGCCCAAAAATTACTTCCTACAAATTTCTAGTATCCACATTGTCTCATATTTACTAATCCGTTTTATTCCACAACACACCTTCAAGAGACAGATTTTGCGACTTTTTGGCCCATTTAAGTCTTTTTGAGACTTTTTCTGTTAGTAAAGGACTTTGGGACTTGTCATTCTCTCCATCTATAATGCAAGGTAATGAAGTTCCTACCTGTGAAGTGAATGACATTTTTTCGTACCTTTTACTTATATAGATGACTAGGACAGAATAAAATATGTAATGCAACATCGTTAGTCTGAACTCCACTTACATACATTGATTTAAAGGATTTTCCTCTCAATAGCATTAGATGGAACTTCACTGTAATTCATTATTTTGCCATTGATCAGTCCAATGTCGCATAAGATCAATGTTTCCTGCTATCTACCCTATATACCATATTTTCTTTTTGTTATATTAAGTAACATGGTTATCATTTGTTAAATATATAGACTGTTAATATTATATCGTATTTCTTTTTATGCTTCTTTCTTAAAGTCATTGTTTTATTTTCTAAGATATAATGCATTTTACTAGAGATGGGTGAACCATTCCAGATCCGTTTCCCAGAATTTCCTGGGCTTTCCATTCAAAATCCGGTCCACAGATAAAATCCATATGCAGATTGTTCCAATTTCAATCTGTGTGGATTTGTTAAAATACCTCTATGTGGCTTGTTTATGCGGCATTAAAATTACCCCCCCTGGCGGTTTTAACGGAAATTCATTCCACGAATTGTGTTTAATTCTAATTAGTCATTGTATTGTAAGAGATTTTTAAAACCCGCCATCAGATTAATCTTTCATTAAAAATCACAACCGGAGCTACAGCATGCCACGTGACGTGTAAATAGAATGATTTATTATTAGTGTAACTAAGCGTTATTAAAGCAGCACCCTTCGTCCCCAATAGTGTATTAGTAGAGGATTAGGATAGAAAATCAATCAGTACCGCATTAGAAATATTATCTGTGACTGTCCTTGCCAAAAATTGCCAGAGGTACAATTAAACTGTTCTGGAAGCTTAATAATTATTGATGGGATTCTTTCTCACAGTTATATCGATACTAATTATAACTGCTGCTATATATTCACGTTGATATTCTACAATCACAGTAATATGTGCAGCATGAGGGCCAGAGCAGACTTCACTGAAAGTCCAATCAATAACAGCAGGTTTTTTGTTGTTTAATGGTTCAGCTAGGTCCCACTTTTCTTATGTACTGGAAAATAACAAATTATACTTTTTCCCCTAGACTGATTAATTATTTGTGTAACTAAGCGTTAAAGCAGCATCCTTAATCGCTTGCTCATAGTGAGAATTAGGGTAGAAAATAAAGCTGCAGTACAGCACTGGCTATATTATCCCTGACTGTCCTTGCCAAAATTACAATTAAACTGTTCTGGAAACTTAATAATTATTGTTGGGATTATTTTTCACAGTTTTATCAATAATAATAATAATAATAATAATAATAATAATAACCACTGCTATTTATATCAACATTATGTACTACAATCACAGAAACGTGTAGCATGAGGGCTAAATAACCCACTTGACTGAAAGTCCATTCAATTACAGCTGGCTAAGCAAAATCTATTATTAAGTAAAAAAATATATATCTTTTAGCTATAATAGTACAGCAGCAATACACAGCCTAACTAACCCACAGCTAAACCCTACAACAAATAGCTTCAGCGATTTGAGTATAATTAGAGGCAACACCTCTAATTATACTACTCCTCATGGATTATGCTTTTTGTTTCAAATTATTAATCCATCGTGCAGATTGCTAGTGATAGAAAAAAAATGTCGGATTGGCATTTTTAAAACTGATCTGCGGAAATCCCTCGGCCAAAGGAACAGGCCGATCCAAGGCGTATCCAAATCCGTAAAAACAAATGTGCCCATCTCTACTCAGATCCCACTATTGTAACACTGCACCATGATTAGTATATTTCATTGAAAGCAATTCTTTGTTTACCCAGTGGCCGTCATCTCAACTTTATTCTGTAGAAAGTTCATAACTATTATAAGTATATTTTTCCCTATATCCAAAGCTGTATTTGGCTGACCTGGCATACACATTTCTGAAAACTAGTTCTTTCATTGCTTGGAATATCTGTACAGGCAGTAACGTTCCATGCACTACACTGGTATATAAACTTATATTCTCTATTGCAATGTAGCCTTATAGTTAATACAAGGCACTGAAAACACATAATACTGTCACTCCATATGTAGAAATCATCAGGTCATTGGACTCATTATTGACCTCATATGAAGAAAATAACACAAATTCAGAGGGTATAGTGTATTAACATTTACTCATGATGACAGACAACACAGAGGGGAAAGGAAACAAACTCACACTCTCCCAGCTGGTATATAAGCAAGAAGTGACTTTGGGTGCACTTCAACCCTCTTTCCGAATGGGCTGCTCCCGAATCAGCTGTTCAGCATCTAGAAACACATTCAGACTCCGGTCTCCTCCGTCAGCGTCTCTCACCCGCGATCATAGTGCTCCGTCCGTTTAGCTCGTCACAGCCGTCACAGCAGCCTCATCCAATCAGGAATTCACAGAGGATAGTGTGGGGTTGATACGGTGGCCTCAGAGTCAAAAGGCCCAACGTGTTTCGTCAAAACCCACTTCTTGCTTATATACCAGCGGGGAGAGTGTGAGTTTGTTTCCTTTCCCCTCTGTGTTGTCTGTCATCATGAGTAAATGTTAATACACTATGCCCTCTGCATTTGTATTCTTTTCTTCATATGAGGTCAACCAGGAATCCACTGACCTGAGGATTTCTACATATGGAGTGACAGTATTATGTGTTTTCAGTGCCATATATCACTGGGTTCATTTGCACATATCACTGTACAGACGAGCCAACGAGTATTCTAAAACTTGCCTTAAACTTGCCTTAAACTTGCCTTAAACTAGCCAGGTACATGCTGGGTACATGCTGGGTCTTTTGGAGATTGCCCCAGGTTTGTTTTAGAATAATTGTCGGCACTACAGTATATTTTTGGTCACTTTGCGCCACAAGCACTTTTTTGGGTTTGGGTTTATGTCGTGGCGGTTTGGGAAAACCGCAGGTGTTCAGACCGCAGCTTGATTTTATCACTATATTTGTTGCGCTTAATTAAATCTCTTTTTTTTAATAGTTAATACAGGCTGCAAAGGTGGTGACTGGTACAACAACTACACATGTGATCATAGAGAAATTATCTTTAATCTCTATGACCCAGGTAGCAAAGTTAAACAGAAACTAATGATAATTATCTAGGAATTTAGGGCAATACCTACTACATGGTGCTATTCCCTAAGACACCTTCTGCTGCTGGTAGACACAGTTATGGCCCATTAACTTGAAAGGTTTGCTGGATGGTGCCCTATGGGATAACATTGCTTTGTAAAATTGCCTCTTAATTCTCCCAATCAATAAATCTCAATGTTCGACTATTGGGCATATTTACTAAGTGGTGCACTGCCATAAAACACTTTGCAAATGTTGGAAAGTGTTTTTTGGAATAACACTTTTAAGTAAGTATGGGCCTACTGTATATTCAAACTCCATATGTCAAAAATCCTTCTCATCCTTCCATGGCCAGTCATACTCGCGGAATTGTATTCTGCTTCAATTTTGGTTATTTGATGCTCATTTAATTTTTTTGCACTGTCTGAAATGAATAATTTCTTTACTTCTGTTTTATAACTAAAGAGAGAGTAGTCCCGTGGGGTCCAGTTGCGGAGCACAGCCGTGCAAACAGTGGGGGCTGCAGACCAGTTTGAGGAATAAAAACGATTTATTAGGTGGTCATATGGAGTACATTGAAACTCTGACACGTTTCAGGACCTAAGTCCCTTTATCAAAGAGTGAATTCGCGTCTGCATACTTCCCCATTACATACTGTAGCCCCCGCCCCCAGCGATGACGTCACGGGGCCCAAATCTCGCGCGGGTTACTCAGAGAGACGAACCCATTGGTAGATGCAACAACCAATGGGGCGTCTGACTGTGGACTCGCCTCCCCTGTGGGCTGTGGCCTGGAAGCCGTATGTATCATGGGAGCATGACAATATAAACAAAACACAATGTGGACTATTAAAACACATACATCCTAAGACTATTAATTAATTTTTTAATAGTCCACATTGTGTTTTGTTTATATTGTCATGCTCCCATGATACATACGGCTTCCAGGCCACAGCCCACAGGGGAGGCGAGTCCACAGTCAGACGCCCCATTGGTTGTTGCATCTACCAATGGGTTCGTCTCTCTGAGTAACCCGCGCGAGATTTGGGCCCCGTGACGTCATCGCTGGGGGCGGGGGCTTCAGTATGTAATGGGGAAGTATGCAGACGCGAATTCACTCTTTGATAAAGGGACTTAGGTCCTGAAATGCGTCAGAGTTTCCCTGTACTCCATATGACCACCTAATAAATCGTTTTTATTCCTCAAACTGGTCTGCAGCCCCCACTGTTTGCACGGTTGTGCTCCGCCACTGGACCCCACGGGACTACTCTCTCTTCATATGCATCCGGCGTGACGCACGCATTAATCAATGACCGAGCTGCTATTCAAGTGAGTTCCTCACACAGACTACTCATTATGGTATGTACTTTTGTTTTACTGGGGGTGCATACAGGACCTTTATGGTATATATGAAGATCTGTGTTATCCCTCCAGCATTACTAGTACAGTACACTCCCATGCCTATATTATTCTAGTGAGTCTCACATAGCACTTATTTATGCTCCTGTGTCTTGATTATTCACTACTGTGATTCTGAGTATATATATATGCTCCAAGGATAGCTGAGCCCTGAATATTGGGATCATATCCCCTACACAGCATGTTTTATAACTAATGTTGGTATTTTAACTTCCACAGCTGAACATAGAGAGATTCGTTGTGTGCAGATCAACTGAAGAACAACTGCCTGAAAGGACAGCAAAATTAAAGTGTACACCACTGAATTAAGTGCAGGTACGTCAGGTGTTACTTTAAGTATTGGGAACAATTTAATAATTTGTACCAGGATGTTTGTTGAATATATACACATTTGTTTACAAAAATTTTTTTACGGCAGAAAACGAACTGTAAAGACAATTTGTGACATGTAGTAGAATAAAGCGGTCCATCTCACTCGTTGAGAATACAGCCTGGCGTTCTTCCAATTTGGCAATTAGCCGGTCCTTCCATTCTGCCGGGAGAGTTAAGTCTCCAAATTTGATGGTCAGCTTGGCTGGCTGTTCAGACATCGTAGCGGCATTCACCTGCGGCATTATTTCCACTGGGGTGACGGGGTATATGCCGCCCAATCTCCGTCCTTGATCAAAGGTCATGTGGTATGGAGAGATATTTTGGACAAACACTTTAATTCGACTAGGAATCTTGGAAGTCCATTCCCGCACTTCTGGTATCAGCTTGTTGCCTCGCTTGGCATCTTCCTCCGGCGTGCTTTCCAGAGAAAAGAGGTGATCGGCCTTGTCTCGGTCGGGGTAGTAGCACAATGCGGCCATGCGCTTCACTCCCCCTGGTGGAATCTCTGTTAGTCCTGCTCGCAGGTTGAAGAGATCTCCATGACGATCTAGGGCAGATATCCTGCAACACTCCTCCAACAGGAGGGGATGGAGGTTTAGGCTATCCAGAGGCAGTTCACTGGCTTCTTGCAGGTAGGCCCTGATTATTGCCTGCACTATATCGGTGTTAGTTCCCAGAATAATTGGGTACTTGGGCTGCTCTCGGGGTTCGGGGCATATTAGTGCATCCACATCCATAGGGTGTGATTTGCCTGTGTTCAACTGAAGTATCTCCAGCAGAACCTTCACTATCCCATCAATGGGGTAATCCTCATTACTTAACCCCCTCACTTTCATATGCTCAGCCGACTGCAAGGGATGGTGTTTAAGGCGTTGGTTATAAAAACCTCTGTACACAATGGTCACTTGGGACCCAGTGTCCCACAACGCTGATGAATATACACCGTCCATGACGACACATATGATAGCGTTTGGTCCTACCCAACTATAAGCGTCCAATGGTGGGGTTCCATCATTGGGGCTTTGCTCAGGAGGGTCGTCGGAGGGTGGGGGAATGGTTTCGTCCGATGGGACAGGGGTTTCGGTAGTGTGAACCCTGCAGATCATTACATTAGGGTGGAAATTCGTAGTTGGAGTTTTTTTTCTTTCTCTGGGCATTCATTGGAGAAGTGGCCCTTCTGACCACAACTGTAGCAGATGAGGCCACCAGGGGCGGTGCGGGCCTTATAGGTAGGAGATACTTTCCCTGACGGTTTGGACTTGACATCAGGAGTCCTCCTCCGTATTATAGGGTTCCTTAAACTTCGGAGTGGATGCTCCCTCGGGTTCACCCTTGAGGGGCTCTTTGGTCTTTGTGGAAGTATGCAGACGTGTATATGCCTCGTGGCCCTTTACTAACCCCAAGAGTTTTTCAAAGGTAGCGGAAGTTCCTTGTAGAAGAGAGCACCTGATCATGATCACTATGTGATGAGTGGGGATTGCAACTCTATGGAAATGTGTGCGCTGGTACTCGTCCACCGTGGAGGCGGGGATGATGTCATTACTTTGCAGCTTCAAGAGGACCAGTTGGATCTGTTGAAGGAAGATGAACAAGTCTTCTCCATCCTTTTGTCGGAGACCATTATATTTGGTCCACAGCCCACCCTTATCTTCATCCCTGCCGTAGATATGCACTATCAGAGCCACAATCTGGTGAGCCAAGAGGTTGGCGTCTTGATTGCGTTGCATACTGACCATGGTGGATGCTGGAGATCGGAGGCTCTTCATTACTCTTTGTCGCCTTACCCCCACGGAGCAAGGCCATTCGTATATCACCTTGAGGGTGTGTTCCTTCCAGGAATCGATTCTTTTTCACCCACGGGGGTAGGAGTCATCCCAGTAAAGGCCTTTAATTTCCTGTAATTTGGGGACTGTGAAGACATAGTGTGTGCCTCCACCAGTTGCGGTAGAGTTACTCCCAAAGCAGAGCCACCACTTTATAAGCGATTATTGGATTCAGGCATTGGACAGAGAGCCTGAATAGAGCTGTTAACCCCTTGGATCAGAGCAGGTGATGGTGGGGGTGAGACCATTGGGTCTCATCTGCGGCACTAGGGGTGCAGGTGACCAGAGGGAAGGTCACCTCAGTCTCTCAGGATGAGCGCCAAATTGGTGCTAGCGATCTCCCGGCTCCTGGTGTGTGTGAGGGAATTGGGGTCAGATCCAGGTAGTTTACCACTGCTAAGGGTCGTGGCATGGACATGGCCTGAGGATCTTGTAACTCAGGGTAAACAAAGGGGCAATCCTCACTTGAGGGTTCAGGTAAGGTTATTGCCTGAGGGGCAGTCTCTGAGCATAATTGGTGCTCGGTGGCCAGGATTACTGTATCCCAACGGAAGGCGTCACCATATTTCCAGTCTAGGACTCGGGCGTTGGCCAGGCCTGGGGAGTTTCTTATGTGCTCACGAACTGTAAACGCAAATGTAAGGGTGGAGACTCCTTCCACTGCGACCACGTGTCGCGGGGATACTCTGTGTACCAAGGCCCATTCGTGGACCTCCTGCCTTAGGGGCACAAACATGATTCTGGTGGAATGACCCCATTACAGGACAATAAAGAATGCACACGTGTAAAGCATAACAGTTTTACTATACACAGCATAAAGAATACTGTGAGTAATATACACCCTCAAAGACCTCGCAGGGCCATAACCCCTCACCGTGCCTCCCCAATACCGTGTCCACACCCCGGTGGTGTTTGCCAAAATGTACTGAGGTGCTTTAGGTACTGGACCATCCCAGCGTCCCCTAAGAGGCAACCCACCCAAATGTGTGAAATAGCGGAGCCCCACTAAAGTGTTGAGTTGGTGCACTGGTGAGTTGGATACCTGCCGGGTGTGTCCACACCCGAGCGTGCAGATGAAGATGGGATCCACGGATCTGAAGTACTGAACCACGAAGCCTCCGCCTCTATGTTGGATGGATCCCGCATGGGCTGTCCCACCATGAAGAGAGTCTCTGTATAGATAGGTGATCTGGGACCAGATCACCCAAGGCCAGCACAGCTGCGTCCTAGTTTTGTCTCTATGTTCTGGCTCTGGACTGCAGGCCGCAGTTACCGTGCGGCATCTCACTGTGTCCCTGACACTGATAGTGCTAAGCGTGGCAGTGTCCCTGTCTAAGGGCAAGTCCCTATAGCAACCACAAGCTATGTGGGAGTCGGGGCCAAGCTGGGGCATAACATGGGATATCTGGCCTAGTACATGTGCCACAGACACCTGCACACACAACCTACCCCTTTCTTGTCCCAGCTCCGACTGGCGTGGTGTCCGAAGTGCCCAAAATGTATCTTTTTCAGTGCAGGAGAATTCTGGAGCTCTATTGGCTCTATTGCACAATGTCTGGCAGCTTCAGTGCCTTCTGGGGGCTGTAGTTAACAATGCGGAGCTTCTGTGTAATGGCCGCCACTTGCAATGCCATCAGACCGTAATGTGCATGCGCAAACTGTACTGCGCATGCGCCCGCACATTCAACATGGCGGCACCCTGTAAAGGGAGCGCCGGAGCCTCCGGCAATGAACGTAGGAGGAGGTCCTTGGAGTAGGGAGTACTGAATCATAATGACTATATGATGGGTGGCGATAGCTCCTTGGAGGAACTGCTTGCGTCGATATTCATCAACAGTGTGTGCTGGAATTATCTCATGGCTGCACAGTTTCCAAAGGAACAGCTCTATTCGTTGTAAGAAGGTGGACAGATCTTTCCCTTCCTTCTGTCGAAGACTATAGAACTTGGACCAGAGTTCACTCTCGTTCTCCTCTACGCCATAGACTTGTATCAACAAGTCCATTATAATCTGAGCCGTAATGTCGACATGCTAGTCTCGGTGCATGCTCGCCATCGTATAGGCGGGAGGTCTTAGGCTCTCCATTATCCGTTGCCGCTTCACGGCAGGACCCTTCTTCCAGCACCTTAAGGGTGTGTTCTTTCCAGGTCTCGAACCCTTCTTCCCCTGTGGGAGTAGGGGACACCCCAGAGAAGGCCTTAAGTTTTCCCTAGTTCTGGGCCTGGGAGGACATGGTTAGGGCCTCCACCATTTGGGGTAGAGTTACTCCCATGTTGGAACCACCAGTCGACAGGCAGTATGCGGGCTTTTGGGTAAGAACTTGCGCAGGACTTCTCATATACCGGCCTGGGGTAAGTGATAGGTGTGGAGTTGCGGCTCTGTGTGGTGCCTCAAGCAGGGCACTTGGGTTGAAGGTTGCTCTGGGAATGGGTATGTCAGCCCTGTTTGGTGTACTTGAGGCCGGGGTGTGAGTCCTTCATCCCCCTGGGGTGTAGGAGGAGGTGGACGCTTCCGTCTGATAGGTGACCTCTGAGGAGGGTCCTGGGATTGACGCTGCCCAGGATGTTGGTAGTCAAGGGTATATGAGTGGGCAACCCTCGGGCAGGTCCTCTGATTGATTAAGGGCCTGAGGGGCATCTTCTATGCATATTTCTTGCACGGTGGCCAGTAGTACGAAACTCCAACGATAAGTGGGGTCATATTTTCGACCTAGGATTTGGTGTCGGCCAGACCGGGAGAGTTTCTCGCGTGGTCGCGAACGGTAATCATAGATGTGAGGGCAGGGACTCCTTCCACTGCGACCACATGGCGCGGGGGTTCGTGGAACTCTAAGGCCCAGTCGTGGACCCCTTGATGCGAGGGCACAAACATGGTGTTCGAGTTTGGCTTCTCTAATTTAGCTGCTCAGTCGGGCACCCCAGGTCTGACTCTCAGCAGCGTCTCCAAATGTAGCACTGTTTCCCCCACCCTCTGGGAGATGAGACTGCTACTGAGTGTAATGTGGTGCATTGTACCTGTTGGCTCACAGGAGGCCTGAACCTCCGCTGCAGGGAGCCTGGGGTGTTCCTGGTTGGTTCTGGTGACAGCGCCTCCACCTGCAAAGGATCCGGATAGCGCCGGATAACACCCTCACAGGACCCAATACAATAAATACACACGCAGTATATAGTGACAGATTTACTGAGCATGCAACTTATAACCAGAGCAAGTACTGTAATATGACTACACCATACATATGTGTACACCGATATGTAGTAACTCCCCAATACTCGGCTGCAGGGGGCACCAGTGTCCCAGTGTCCAGCCCCAATTGTCTCTCCCACCCCAAGTGTGTGACAGTGCTGCCTACAGTAAGAGAGTATAGTTGGTACACTTGTTGACTGTATGATACCTGCCAGATGCTCCAGCACTTGGTACCAACAACTGAGGAAATTGATCTCTCCAGTCCCACGCTGTCGCTGTCGCTGTCAGCGATGGCGTCCGCCTCTACGTGGGGTGGACTTCAGCTGCAGTGTCCCACCTTAATAGTCTCTGTCTTGTGGTGGTGGTCTGAGCCCAAACCACAGGTCGCAAGTCTCTTCACGGCATCCTGCTGTGTCCCTGACACTATTCAACTACAGGGGCAGTATCCCTATCTGATGGGCCTGTCCCTGTAGCAACCACAAACTTATGGGGAGTCGGGGCCTAGCTGGGGCCTATATGGGGGTTTGGCCTAGTTCAGGGGCCACTGACACCCTGAACACACCCTCACCCTTATGTGTCCCAGCTCCGACTGGCGTGGTGTGCAGAGTATGCCAAATGTATCTCTTTGGGAGCAAGGGATCTCCGCAGCCCTATTGATTGTTGTACAACTTCTGACTAGCAGCCCCTGGGGCAGCTGGGATATGTGGTCCCACAGAGCCCTACTATGTAATAGCCACCGCTCCTGCTAGCTACTGCGCATGCACGACTTCAAAGATGGGAGTGCCCTGAGCACTCGCTCCCCGCGGAGCTCCGGCGATGCACTCAACACTCCGGCCTCAACTCCAGTACAACTGTACAGGATCTGCCTGCCACTCCGGCGGCACCCAGCATCTCCCTACACGTGCCGGTGGTTCCCCCGCTATAGCGGAGTTAAGCGGGGAACCAAGGGAGGGAGAGGGGAAAACCAAAGGGAGAACTGGCCACAAAGAATATGTCAGTGATAGTGACATGCATTCCATAACATGAAATGGAAGGCAAGCGATATGCAAATGAGGCCGTATCATATCATCGCCTAGTCACTAAACTCTGCTAAATTTAATGCGAGGAAATAAAGGTATGTGGGGTAAGTCAGAGCTAAACCTGCCATTACTCCCATCCGACCCTGAATTAGGACTTTTGCAGTGTCTGGATGGGTGTAACACCAGAGCTTGCTATGATTTAACTAACATTACTTATTTACGGTGTTGTTTCCCTCTCCACTCTCTCGCCACTCCACCAAAAGCCCTTTTCAGGGTCTATACAGGAGTTACAGCAAGATTTACATAACGGCACCTGATATAAGTTAATGCACATTAACGTCAAGTTAACGCATTCATTATTAGAGGCTAAAGAACTCAATTAAAGGTGTTATTTTTTGCACATAATTAGCGTGGTGAATACATAGTCTCAGGGAACATAACATCTGTTATGTGCGCTGATATAACAAAGTTCAGTGATCCCTCCTGCATGGGATGATGGGAACATCTAAGGGGAGACACGTTGACTGTGGAAACAAAGGTTCTTATCATTAAAAAAAAAAATCTTTTTTTAATGGGGAAAAATCACAATGTAAGTAATAAATACATGCTTTTTGTATAATTATAACATATACTTGAGAACATGTTATTTTGTCTCTGATGACCTGGACTTATTTTTACTTTGGTTGCCTTAGCAAAGTTTTTTTGTTTCTTGTGTAGGTGTGCTACTTTGTGCCTCCACTTCCTTCTAATAGGATGTTCCTTAAATATATTGTAACCTTGGAAAGTCATGGCTGCTGGGCACGCGTTACATTTTTGTTCAATAAGTGTTTTCTTTTTAATCCAGCGGACGGTTAAGGAATGCTGTGTGAGTTCATGATGAGGGCCTCTGATTGACGTCTGCTGTGAGAAAGCATGTCCAGATGATTAAAAAGAATATATATATATATTATTTTACAAGCTCAAGTTCTTGATCAGATGACTCATCTGAACAACAAAAATATATTTTGCAGCTGCTTCCTTGCTTAACCCCTCATTCACAATAATATACTATCCCTACTGTGTGTGGTAATTGCATTGCAGCGAGTGCCCTACTGAATGCTGTCATCCTGTAGATATGGTAGGCAGTTGGAAACCCCCCATTAGAGAAGAACTTGACATCAGACTGCTATTTTAACCCCCTTGCTGCAGAATGACCTGCAACAAATCTCTCTCTATTGAACCATACACAGTTAGGTCCGGAAATAATTTGACACTGATACACATTTTGTTATTTCGGCTGTGTACCAAAATAAATTCAAGTTACGGTTAAATAATGAATATGTACTTAAAGTGCAGTCTATCAGCTTTCATTTGAGGGTATTCACATCCAAATTGGAGGAAGGGTTTAGGAATTACATCTCTTTAATATGTAGCCCCTTCGTTTTTAAGGGACCAAAAGTAATTGGGCAATTGACTCAAAAGCTGTTTTATGGACAGGTGTGGGCTATTCCTTCATTATTTCATCATCAATTAAGCAGGTAAAAGGTCTGGAGTTGATTCCAGGTGTGGCATTTGCATTTGGAAGCTGTTGCTGTGAACCCACAACATGCGGTCAAAGGAGCTCTCAATGCAAGTGAAACAGGGCATCCTTAGGCTGCAAAAAAAAAAAAGAAAATCCATCAGAGAGATAGCAGGAACATTAGGAGTGGCAAAATCAACAATTTGGTACATTCTGAGAAAAAAAGAACGCACTGGTGAGCTTGAGCTCTGCAACACAAAAAGTCCTGGATGTCCACAGAAGAAAACAGTGGTGGATGATCGTAAGATCATTTCCATGGTAAAGAAAAACCCTTTCACAAATCCAGCCAAGTGAAGAACAGTCTCCAGGAGGTAGGCATATCATTATCCAAGACTGCCATAAAGAAAAGACTTCACGAGAGCGAATACAGAGGGTTCACCACAAGGTGCAAACCATTCATAAGCCTCAAGAATAGAAATGCCAGATTAGACTTTTCCAAACAATATCTAAAAAAGCCAGCCCAGTTCTAGAACAGCATTCTTTGGGCAGATGAAACTAAGATCAACCTGTACCAGAATGATGGGAAGAAAAAAGTATGGAGAAGGCTTGGAACGGCTCATGATCCGAAGCATACAGTACCTCATCATCTGTAAAACACGGTGGAGGCAGTGTGATGGCATGGGCATGCATGGCTTACAATGGCACGGGTCACAAATGTTTATTGATGATGTGACAGAAGACAGAAGCAGCCGGATGAATTCTGAAGTGTAAAGGGATATATTGTCTGCTCAGATTCAGCCAAATTCAGCAAAGTTGATTGGACGGAGCTTCACTTTACAGATGGACAATGACCCAAAACATACTGCGAAAGCAACCCAGGAGTTTTTTAAGGCAAAGAAGTGGAATATTCTGCAATGGCCGAGTCAATCACCTGGTCTCAACACGATCAAGCATGCATTTCAATGGCTAAAGACAAAACTTAAGGCAGAAATTCCCACGAACAAACAACAACTGAAGACAGCTGCAGTAAAGGCCTCGCAAAGCATCACAAAGGAGGAAACCCATGCGTTCCAGACTTCAAGCAGTCATTGCCTGTAAAGGATTCTCGACAAAGTATTAAAAATGAACATTTTATTGATGATTGTGTTAATTTGTCCAATTACATTTGAGCCCCTGAAATAAGGGGACTGTGTATGAAAATAGTTGCAATTCTTAAACGTTTCATACGATATTTTTGTTCAACCCCTTGAATTAAAGCTGAAAGTTTGCACTTCTATTGCATCTCAGTTGTTTCATTTCAAATCCATTGTGGTGGCGTACAGAGCCAAAATTATGAAAATGTGTGGCCTACAGAGAAAAATAGTGTTGGGTCTCTCTACCCGTGAAGTGTTAAGTATGATTGCCGCATATACAGTAGTCATTTAAAAAAAATTGGGCAAAATATATTGCACCTGGCAATAGAAAGTAATGCACAATATGTAACCTTCATCAATTTAATGCAATTTGTATTTTGTTAAATAATATTTTTGTTATAATTTTACACATGCAAGAGAGCATTTATAAACTAGAGAGCATAGTTCACTGAGCTACATACTCCTAAAATAAAAATATAAATTGGTACAATTCTTAAAATGTGAAACAGTATGTATGAAAATTAGACACAGGAATGACAACCTATAGTACTAACATACCTTGTCTCCAGAATCTCATCACATAACTATGATAACAGGTTCGTTAGGCTTGTTTATAATCCTGCGTGGTGCTGATGCGTAGCTATAGAGACATTTTCTTCCAGATTCTCTTCGACAATCCCCAGGGCCCTTTCCCTGGCAGTCCAGCTTAGTACAATTAAGCTTGGCATGTTTCAATTATATTATTTTATAAGAACAAATATAAAACAATGGTTTGGGTTTCTAATAATGCTCCTGAGCCATGTGAGGCTCAAAACGTTTCCCTTTCTTTTTATACATTTGTAAATAAAGGCCATAATAGAGGAGAACAACAGATAAATCAACATGAGTTTCAAATCCAGTACAGCATTTTAAATGGTGCAGTTTCGTTTAAAGAAAGGGTGACCCTGCGGCTTCTTACAGTTTGAAGCTAATTGTTTTAGTCAGGATGGGAACGTCTGGAAGTCCACTGCAGTGTCCCACCAGCAAGGCTTCAGTAACTGAGCTGGCCCGTAGAGAATGAACCCACTTTGTAGCAACGCAGCAGGCTCAGACACCACCTATTCTGATCTCCAAACTGTCATGCATAACAACTTTATTGTACTAAATTGAACTTGAAAGCAACCAAAGGCTATGAGAGGGTGAGGCTATGAGAAAAGTGTGCTGTCAGAGCTGGCACAGGCTGACCTACAGAGTGGGCTTTGCGCTTGTACAATAAAAGACCAGGCCCCATGAACACACATATTGTTTAGACTATGATTCCTGTTTGAGGGAAAGCAGCAAATGCAATGTAAATTTATTTAAATAGATTCTACTGCTTGAAACTTTGCCAGCCGCTCTTCTCCAAGTTTCCCAGCTCTCGGATTTGCTCCTTACAGGGAGAGTACAATGACATAGAGTCATCATTGTAAAAGCTTCTTTGCAGGGCTACAATGGGGGACGAGTAGCCAGAAACAGTGATTAACAAACCCCACAATCAGTTTTAAGGGGGTAGGTTGTGTTCTTAAAAATATATATATATCGGTCGTTTTAATGTTATCTATGTAATAAACAAAGCTTTGAAAGAAATAGGCTTTTCCTTTTCTTATTACAAAAATACAATTATGAAAATGTATTTCACATGAGCGGTTGTTGGATATCATAAACAAACATGAAATACACAAGAGTTTATACAAAAAGCTTCCGCACTAACACACAGATCTACAAAAGGGGGCTAAGCTTTAGCCCGCCTCAGCTCCCATTCATATGAATGGAAGTAAAAGCGTGCTAAAACTTAGCCCCCGTTCGTGGATCAGGACCTAAATGTATTCCATCTGCTCATCTTCATATTGCACATGTTCTGCTCAGCAAAGAATAGTGTATTTTAAACCTGTTTTGCAGCAATAAACTTCTCAAAACAAACACATTTGAAATCAGTAGATAACAAACAAAACAACTACATATGAATGCATTTCCAAAAAAATTAAAATATGTTCAGAGGTCTTGTTTGGGTTGTAGATGCATTCGAGGAAATTGTAATATAACAAATTGTGATATCATGAATTCATGATTATTCACAATAGGTTGTCTGCCTTGTGTTAGTGGGTAAAAGATGGGAATTTAATTCTCAATGTAGAGAAAATATACATAATATCATACATAAGATACATAGAGAAAATATACATAACATCATACACAAGATACATAGTATCACTTTTATGATTTCATGTACATTGCATGATGATGACTCAATTGTCATGTAAGATTTCACTAACCGTTTTAGACAGGGATTTGGTTTGGAGCTGTGATTTCTGTTTTGTTGTTTTACCCTCTGGTGAAACATCATGCATGTTTTAAAAGCACTGGCTGTCTACTGACGAGATCACATTTTTCTATACATGGAATAAAGTCTCCATTTTTTTTATAACAAACACTGCAGCACTGGATCCATTTAATGATAACTATCTTGTGCCACAAGAAATAATACATGAGGAGAGAGAGTTTCATTAGGTGCAGGCAGATTATACATTTCTAGAAACATGGCTCTAACAATTATCACATATTTCTACATAATTCGCTAAATCTTTGTTACAGAAAATTACAAAACTAAACAATGGGAAAAGCTTCTCACTGCAATCCAATGAATGATATTAGTGTAGCCCTTTTTGTGAACCGCCGGACCCACCCAATCTCACATTCCGGTTCCTTTCCCTGCAACACACCTGCTCTAAGGGACTACTGGTACTGCATAACACCTGTGGCTCCAGGAGATCTGAGCCTCCGCTAGCTGGGAGCCTGGGGAAACCCTTACCATTACCTGGTGCAGCGCCTCCACTTACCCAGGATCCCCGTTATGAAAGATAGCCCTGGGTAAGAAATACAATAACACTCATAGATAAAATACTAACACTTTACTAACACGACATGTCACACATCACATAACATAACATAACATAACCTGATGCTCTATCCGCATCACCTCAGCCCAATGTCTGGTGTTCCCACCCAGTGTCCTGTGATCCCCCACACCCAATGTCCCGTAATCCTACGGAGGTCGTGGGTGACTGCGCAGTCACTAAATTAAGCTAGGGCCCAGTTGGTGCACTTATAATACTGAAGTACCTTCCGAGCACTCCGATGCTCGGGACCGCAACACACTTCTCAAAGGGTCAGACGTCCGTCTGATCCTTTCCAGGTACTTCTCTCCGTGGACCCCAACGAGGGTCCCACCGCTTCCCGGGAACAGCAACAGAATCACGGCAACACCAACCGCATGGGAACAGCAACCGCCGCTATCCCTAACTAACCCTATCAGGACAGGAACCCTAACCTAGGGCCTGTCCCTGATGAACCGCAACCTGGGATGGCTTGGGGAAAACTCCTAGGGCCTGTGGAACAATAATCTGCCCCCCTTCCCCTAGCTACCCAGTCCTATCTGTAACTCTAACAACTAGCTATTAACTAGCTAACAGTCTGCAGCAGACACACAGCTCACACTGTCAGCCTGCAGACTTCACACACGCTGCACACACTGCGCCCAGCACATGCAGCGACACACACACACGCAGCTGCACTCACACACAGCCACCTGAATCCCGCAGCAAATCCACTGCTTGCACGCTGTGCCTATTTGCCAGTGCCCACAGCCCTCTCCGCTGTGGCACTGCCAAACTGCACCTTCCGCACCTAAGAGTGACCTCCCTAGCTAGGGCCGTCCCTCTTCAGTTACCCCCTGCCCTTACCGGGAATTGGGGCCTGCCTGGGGATCTAGGGAGAACCCTTACCTGGTACAGGAGCCACGCGCTCCCTGCACCCTTCCTACTCCTTCCTTCTCCTCTGCCTGACTGACGCATGCAATGCCCGGGAAATGTATCTATATTCCCGGGCTGAGCTTCCTCCAGCCCTATTGGCCGCAAGGGAGCACCTGACCTCTGTCTCCCTAAGCCTCCTGGGAGTTGTAGTCCCCAGGGGCTGCCTAAAGCATTGGGGCCGCGTGCGCACTTGCCCTGCGCATGCGCGAACCCCTAATGGCCGCCTCAATCTCCCTCTACACTTCCCTACTCTCGCGCGATCTCTCCATATCCCTGGAGTCCTATCGCGCGCTTGCCGCCTCCTGCGCATGCGCGAACTAACGCGCAATGGCGGCGCACTCTCCTCCAGCCGCCGAGCCGGTGGCAACGCGATTGCAGCCCTAGCGACGGCCCGATCGCGTCCCCGGCAACCGGCCTGCGCCGCGATACCTAGCGCTGCTCCCTGCTCTGGCCCCAACCCTCGCGAAGTGCCGGCGGGTCTGTTGCAGCCTCCGGCGGCACCCGCTACCACACGGCACTCGCGGAGAGTGGCCAGGGAGGGAAAAACAACCTCGGGGCTACATTCTCCCCCTCGCAAAATCCCAACGCCCTCGCTTGGGTAGCAACCATACATATTGTTACACAATGAAAAATGCATAGTAAACAGTACATCACATACAATAGGCATTTGTTCACCGGTACCCAACATACCCGCATGGATACCCGAGGCAAGCTGAGTCTCAGAGTGGAGTGCCCCTAACAGACTGGGTGAGGGTATCCCACCTTGACTCCTGTGAGTCTTTTGGAACTCTAGACCTGTTTCTTCTGTCAAAACACCGCCTCCCCCTCGCGAAAAAAATAGTAAGGGGTCCTGGGTATTGACCCTTGCCGGATCCTCCGGTCTCGTCTCACGGGAGACAGGGAGGTTCAGTCTCTTGCCTCGATCCACCACATGGCGAACATAGCGCTCCATCGCGCACCTGGGAGAGGCCACAACTACCAGAGCGGTCTCAACAGAGTCTTTGTCCGCTCCAACAATCCCTTTAACGGTGACTTCTTCAGGGGACGGCACCACTTCTTCGGGTAGGCCCGTTTGGAGACTCCTCTCACAGGAGTATGTGTCGCTCCGGTCCGCTACACCGGATCCCTGGATAAGGTCGAGTTCGTTCCATGATCTGCAGAGATCTTCTGGGGGAGACACCTCCACCAGGATGCGATGACGGGGTGAGACCATCGCCTGGGTGACCCTACCTCTGGAGTCACCAGGCTCCACGATCACCGGGGAGCTCACACCCGACACCCCTGGGGCAGTCAACTTACCCCTATCGTTGTCGGCAGGTACTGATCCCAAGCCTGGGACCGCTGGTACCTCGGTGGTAGGCCGAACTGGCAGTTGCAGGGCACACGGGCCCACATCATGGTCTGCATCAGTTGAGGTGGTTGCCTCGGTGACCTCACTGGAGTGGTCCGCCGGCAGGCGCATCACCACGCTCGGTTGGTCGCTGGACTCATCACACAAGGGCGGGGGTATAAACACCTTACCCTGGCCTTCCGGGATCTGTGTTTCTGGTCTCGGTGGTTCTTGCTCGGGACCCGGGTCTGGAACCGACATCGGGGGTTCCGACATCTGAAGCTCCGCCTTCAGCGGCTCCGGTTCAGCATCTAGAAAGTCCATTTGGGCACACGGCCCCTCCACCACCTTGGTAGCACCATCAGGCGCCTCTTTCTCCGCAGGTTCCGCCATCAGAGGTTCCTGCTCTTCCATTTGCATGTTCCTTTTGAGAGGGTCTGCAACAGTGGTCTGGACACACGGGTCCCCGGAGGCCTCTGGAATTAAGACAAACTGAGTACAAGTATCATTTACTGTAGGAGGGAGGTCCGGCTCCTCCTCTTCTTCCTCGGCTGGTTCCGCCGCCTGGGGCAGGATAGGCTTTAGGAACCAGGCCCCGCAACACTCACATTGGGGCTCCCACGCCAGTGCCTCCCTCCGGGAACAGCCACAATTTAGGCCAAAACACTGGGTAAACGTTTCTCCGTCCACCTCAGTTGACCTGAAACCTAGCTGTAACTGAGATGGTTCGACTCCATCTTTAAGGGCTTCACTCAGGCAGGGGCACATTAGCATCGTGACCTCCATTCCTGGCAAATTCCAGGGCTCATACACATCAGGGTGTAACCCCTGGCAGTCTCTCTCCTCCTCGGGGAGGGAACACTCCATTTCTGCAACAGAGTCCTCTGCCGCTGGCAGTTTGGGTTGCAGGAACTGCGCCGCACAGTCAGGACACTTAGGCCCTTGGGTCAGCTCACCAACGGCACACTCACATTCATTCAGACGGCCGTGCAGGCATTCTTCCCCGTCTACCACGGTCATCGTGAGGGCAACTGGTGACTCAGATGCTCCGCCCATCCAGGCATCCATCACCTTCCAGTCCTTTAACACACACGGGCATACCACCATTGGCAAGACTAAATGGGGGGCCCGTATGATCCTATACAGCCAAGGGTGTTCTTCTCGGCATCCCTTGCTTTCCTTAGGGGGAACAGAAATTTCTGATTTCTGCTCAAGACATTCCCTCCCCCTGGTGGACTCTAGAGGAGGGGCAGCACAGTCTTTTGGGGAATGTTGCAAACTCGGTACTGAGTCACTCACAGTGTGGGGGCGGGGCTCGGGTTTTCCCGCCAGTCCTGGATAACTGTTGGCAACATTTTCCCGCGCGGCCGGGAACTTAGCACGTGGCTTCCTCCGCCTTGAGGGCTTCCCCATGGCGAAACAAAAATAGGACAATTTAGAAAAAAAACATACAGGGCACCCAAGGTCTGATATATCTCAGCAGCGCCTCCAAATGTAGCCCTTTTTGTGAACCGCCGGACCCACCCAATCTCACATTGGCCCCTCGTGGTCTAACCGGTTCCTTTCCCTGCAACACACCTGCTCTAAGGGACTACTGGTACTGCATAACACCTGTGGCTCCAGGAGATCTGAGCCTCCGCTAGCTGGGAGCCTGGGGAAACCCTTACCATTACCTGGTGCAGCGCCTCCACTTACCCAGGATCCCCGTTATGAAAGATAGCCCTGGGTAAGAAATACAATAACACTCATAGATAAAATACTAACACTTTACTAACACGACATGTCACACATCACATAACATAACATAACCTGATGCTCTATCCGCATCACCTCAGCCCAATGTCTGGTGTTCCCACCCAGTGTCCTGTGATCCCCCACACCCAATGTCCCGTAATCCTACGGAGGTCGTGGGTGACTGCGCAGTCACTAAATTAAGCTAGGGCCCAGTTGGTGCACTTATAATACTGAAGTACCTTCCGAGCACTCCGATGCTCGGGACCGCAACACACTTCTCAAAGGGTCAGACGTCCGTCTGATCCTTTCCAGGTACTTCTCTCCGTGGACCCCAACGAGGGTCCCACCGCTTCCCGGGAACAGCAACAGAATCACGGCAACACCAACCGCATGGGAACAGCAACCGCCGCTATCCCTAACTAACCCTATCAGGACAGGAACCCTAACCTAGGGCCTGTCCCTGATGAACCGCAACCTGGGATGGCTTGGGGAAAACTCCTAGGGCCTGTGGAACAATAATCTGCCCCCCTTCCCCTAGCTACCCAGTCCTATCAGTAACTCTAACAACTAGCTATTAACTAGCTAACAGTCTGCAGCAGACACACAGCTCACACTGTCAGCCTGCAGACTTCACACACGCTGCACACACTGCGCCCAGCACATGCAGCGACACACACACACGCAGCTGCACTCACACACAGCCACCTGAATCCCGCAGCAAATCCACTGCTTGCACGCTGTGCCTATTTGCCAGTGCCCACAGCCCTCTCTGCTGTGGCACTGCCAAACTGCACCTTCCGCACCTAAGGGTGACCTCCCTAGCTAGGGCCGTCCCTCTTCAGTTACCCCCTGCCCTTACTGGGAATTGGGGCCTGCCTGGGGATCTAGGGAGAACCCTTACCTGGTACAGGAGCCACGCGCTCCCTGCACCCTTCCTACTCCTTCCTTCTCCTCTGCCTGACTGACGCATGCAAAGCCCGGGAAATGTATCTATATTCCCGGGCTGAGCTTCCTCCAGCCCTATTGGCCGCAAGGGAGCACCTGACCTCTGTCTCCCTAAGCCTCCTGGGAGTTGTAGTCCCCAGGGGCTGCCTAAAGCATTGGGGCCGCGTGCGCACTTGCCCTGCGCATGCGCGAACCCCTAATGGCCGCCTCAATCTCCCTCTACACTTCCCTACTCTCGCGCGATCTCTCCCTATCCCTGGAGTCCTATCGTGCGCTTGCCGCCTCCTGCGCATGCGCGAACTAACGCGCAATGGCGGCGCACTCTCCTCCAGCCGCCGAGCCGGTGGCAACGCGATCGCCGCCCTAGCGACGGCCCGATCGCGTCCCCGGCAACCGGCCTGCGCCGCGATACCTAGAGCTGCTACCTGCTCTGGCCCCCACCCTCGCGAAGTGCCGGCGGGTCCGTCGCAGCCTCTGGCGGCACCCGCTACCACACGGCACTCGCGGAGAGGGGCCAGGGAGGGAAAAACAACCTCGGGGCTACATTAGCATAACCAAAACCACTTCTGTGTTGTAGTAAATCTGGTAGATAATTTGCCAGAATAATTGGAGAATAATTTTACATTGTTAAAATAACACAGTGGTACCCAAATATCTGTGCGTTCTTATTTAGAAAGGACATTGACATGTAATTATTTGTTAGTAGGTAATATTGCTGGTAAAGCGTAAAGTTTACATTATATAATGTCCCCAATGTAAACATTGAAATAAAATCATTTGGGGCCTTCTTATTAAGATGATATATCTGGTTTTTGTATTAAAAAATGACTTTTTAATTAGAAAGTTAACTAAATCAAATTCTTGCAAAACTTTCTCAGCTATTCAATAAACCGTGACGACCTTTTGCATTTTAAAATGGACAGATACAAATTTGTGAAATTGTAGCTATCACTTCTCCATGTAGGATGTATAGATAACTTTCTTATGTACATCGTGGATGAAATATAAAAATACCAGATAGACATAGGGCTAACCCATAGATGAAAATAATTAAATATACATGAATACAAATAATAACCACATAAACCCCCCATTAGTCAAATAGTCAACAAATCCTGGCCGGTCCATGTCAAGCTGGCTTCAGCATTAATAAAACACAAATAATATCCAAAACATTTTAATCAAACTTATGGCACTAGGTAAAAACTGTTTCAATACCATCAGGGTCATTCTAAATTAATACTTTCCATTATCAAATGGCATGCAAAGGGGATAAAGGTACAATGTCAGAGATATGTTTTATAGGTAAACCCTTCAGTGCCCAATGGAAGTACAGTACAGTGTAGGCCGACGTGCCATTGGCCAATACACTGGCGACACACTTTATTCGAGCTCGGCTAGTCCCACGAATTCGGGTATACTCGGGTGTATTGAGGTTTGTGACTGTTTTCTACCCGAGTGCATTGCGTTATTTTCCAGGCAGGGATTGAAGCATTTTATTCCCGCTGGCTGCAATACTGCACAGTATATATATATATATATACTGCATTACAATTCATGAATTTATGCCATCTGGTAGACACGCGAAGCATTGCAGCCTATTAAATCCTAATCATTATCATTTAACAGATCAGCCGCCCGTCAGCTAGGCATGAACCATGGCTGGGAAGGCAACCGCAACGGGGCTTGTCTGAGGTGAGGAGCGGCGCATTCCAGGTATCTGCCAGGTACATACTGGGTATTTGCTCGAATAAAGTGTGTCGCAGCAGTATGATATACCCGGTACTATGCTCGTTTTCTAGGGGTAGATCTTGATCAGTGCTCCATCGTGATCTGCACAGATGGGAAGGACCATCCTCTTCCATCAACAGAATGACTTTGGGATCATTCAATCATATGATCAGGAAGTGGCTGATGACTACTACAGCTGATCTTACTTAAATCATCCGATCTAGCATATATCCGTCTCTCTGGGATCCAAACACACAATCTTAAAAATGAAAGGCAGTAACTCCAGCTGTGAGCTAAAACAGCCGCTGGACAATGTACTTCTGCACACTTCAGGTTTACTTGACCAGCCTGCTGCTCCTGCACCTGTTCATAAAATCAGCCTTTTGGAAATCCCCCTCTTTTACAGCTATATCCTGCTTCCTGGTTGCCAGATTAATGTGGTTCAGACATCTTGTTTCACCCTTTCTCTGTATTGAGACACTTCTGAATATTCAGACCTGGTGTGTTACTGACTTCCTTCTGCCCTGACCCTGGGTTGTTCTTATGTCTATCCTGGCTCCTCCTTCAATACTGTACTCTGCCTGTTTTACTGGTGTCACCTGCCCTGATCAAGGCTGGTGTTGCACAGCTCATCTTTCCTGCTATGCTCTGTGCTTGGCTTGGAACTGCCAACTCCAATTCCACTGTGTTCCGGTGCCTAACATTTTGGTCTGGCTAACCCCGGTTACCATTTGAGTAGGCTTTGCCATGGAAGAAATGGTTGGTACCATTCAAACCTTAAAAGTGCAAGTAACATGCTTACGAACTCAGTGGACAATCTTCAAGCTCTGGCTGCACCAGTTTCCCCATCTTCAAGCTCTGGCTGCACCAGTTTCCCCAGCCTTTCCCATTCTACATTGGGTGAGCTTAAAATACCACAGCTTCCAAAGTTTTCTGGGACATGGCATCAGTTTAGGAGCTAATTTTCCATTACCCACGATTTATCTTGCTGATAGTGCTAGAGAGGTGCTCATCATCAGCCTGCTCACTGGTGCTGCTTTGTCATGGGTCTCCCCACTACTGGAACTGTCCAACCTTCTATTGGAAAGTGTGTAGGACTTTGTTCAAGCAATGATCACTATTTTTTATGGCCCAAATCGAACTCAGACCTCAGAGTCTATCCTTCTCTTCCTCCAGCAGGGCAGACATACTGTGTCTGAGTATGCTACCGAACTCCTGAAATAGGTGGCTGAAACTGACTGGAATGAAACAGCTCAGTGATTACATTTTTAAAAGGGCCTCAGCGAGAGTATCAAAGTTGAGTTGGCTAGAGTAGATCTGCCTGTGGAGGTTGATGTAATCATCAGGCTTTGTGATCTGTACCTCCTAGAGGGTTGTCGGAATGACTGAATGCAGAAAGATATAGAAATGAGAATAGAGATAGTCTCTTTAGCCTTTGGTGACAACATCCTTTTAAGAGCCTGAGGCTTTGCAGCTCGGAGGAGGTTGTGGCCATCTCAGCAAGGATGAAGAGCTTAATGATGATCCGACAATGTATGCTCCATCAGTGTTCTCACAGGACATTACGCTGCTACCTGCCCTATTAAATCTAAAAATAAGGAGCCTTAAGGAAAACATAGAAACTTGGCTACAATAAAAAAAATGTGAGCTGGGCAGCTTAGATAAAGTACTTACAAGTCTTGATCCTCATGTAACCCAAGATGTCTAGTTGACTTAAGCAGTAGCATTTACTGCTCCCGATACAAGAAGGGGATACAAAAGATCTGGTGGTGGCTATGTTGGACTCTGGAGCCTTTAGGAATTTTATAGACATCCAGTTTCATCAAAGTCAAGCCTTGCCAACCCGACCAAAAGATGTGTAGTGCAAGTCATCGATCGATCCCTCCTGTCATCAAGCCCAGTCACCAAAAATACGGTATTACTAGTATTATCAACTATGCAGAATCATAGAGAGATTTTATCCTTTGTGCTCTGAGCCTCACATACGTTGTTTTCTCTGCTACCCATAAAGTGGAAACACGCTTGATATTTTTTCGAGACAGTGTTGCAAGTCTCTGACCTAATGATAGACTTGGTTGTTTGGTAAGATCACACTCAATTGAGTCTTCAATTATAGACATTTCCCAGTGGAGAAGACTCCGCAGGGTCTGATGACAAACCTGGATCTCTCGGGTGAAATGGATGGCTATGAGGTATTGTGCACTCCTGTCCGTTACTATAATAGATGTGTGATGGCTGTAATTAATATTATTGTTCCTGTTCGTATACGATCCCTCACCTCACATCACCACTCACCTTTTTTCAACAGTACTATATGGGAATAAAAGATCAGGAGATGCACGCTTGAACACAACTGGCAGAGGACTCGCATGGGGAAGGACATACTTAAACTGATCAACTATAACTCAAAATACCAGTCCAATATCACTTGTAAGAATTCAGAGTTCCTGTCACAAGAGTTGGTGGCAGAGGACAAGAGACTTGTTCAGCTATTATGCACTCTGGAGAGGCTGTGCATGCCAGCATGTCTTTAGTCTGGTGTAGCCTTTATGCAGTCACAATGTGATAAGTGCCTTTGGTAATATGGTGTTTGTACTTCCATGCTAGGATTCTGACAGTTCTGTACAATGGTGTTGGGGTCCAGGCATGTGAACATGGGTTTTCTGGCTTCATGACTGTCTTTGAGCATCTGGATATGGAAGACATTGTGCCAACTATTCAGTGCTTCTGTCCCACTACATGTCATTTGGATCCAGGCCCAATATGCGTTCTCAGAGGGCGTGTTGTTGAAATCAGCCCAGTATTTGACAGCATAAATCGTCATTTTAAAAGCCTTCAGCCCACATCAAAACTTTATTTTCCGGGAAAGTTAATAGAGAAAGTGGTTGCATCCCAACTGGAAGCCCATCTGTCAAGCCATGTTATATTTTACCTATACAAGTAAGGATTCAGGAGACAGAATAGTACTGAGACAGCTGTGGTTCATGTGCTTAATGTTATTATATTGGCAAAAGGTGATTTTTTTAGATTAGTCCTTCTTGATCTCTACAGTATTTGATAATGTGGACCATGTGATTTTAATAAAACATTTCTGTGGACCAGATTTTGCATGTCTCTTTATTGTAAAAGGATCAAATTTGAAATGGGCCAGAATACGGGAGATATAAGGCAGAAACAAATCAGAGAACGATAAGACAGAGATAAGGGCATGATTACCTTGTATAGCAACATTTATTATTTAAAAAATAATTTTTAAAAGATCTGTCACTTTATTATAAACAATTAACTGTTACTGTCATTAGTTCTGACTTGGAATTGCACCTTTAACCGTGTCTTCTTTAGGATTATAGTTTTGATACACTCTCGCTTTTTATATAAAAACTGTAAGAAAGCGATTTTGTTTTATTATGATAATTTTTCATGTATCATTCTTATTGGGTATGGTGAAAGTGGCAGCATTTAATTGCAATTAACTCTCTCCCAGTTTTGCACGAAGTTCCTATGAGCCAAACTAAGTTGAAGGAATAGGCCCCTGTGAGTTCATTTTACTTTGTATGTATGTTTATATAGCGCAATTAATGTACATAGCGCTTCACAGTGGTAATACACATGACAATCATATAAATAACAAATAAAACTAATAACAGATCATGGGAATAAGTGCTTCAGACATAAAAGTAACATTTAGGAAAATGAGTCCCTGCTCCAAAGAGCTTACAATCTAATTGGTAGGTAGGAAAGATGTACAGAGACAGTAGGAGAGCTTTCTGGTAAGTGCATCTGCAAGGGGCCAAGCTTTATGTATCAGGTGTATAGTATTAGTCATGGAGCTACTTATATGCTTTGTTAAGCAGGTGTGTTTTTACGGTGGGTCTTAAAGGTGGATAGAGAGGATGCTAGTCGGGTATTGAGGGGAAGGGCATTCCAAAGTTGTGGGGCAGTCAGTGAGAAAGGTTTATGGCGGAAGAGGGCTTTAGATATAAGGGGGGTAGAGAGAATACATCCTTAAGAGGAATGCAATAGTTGGGATGAACAGCGAGAAATTAGGGCTGAGATGTAAGGTGTGGCAGAAGAGTATAACGTTTAAAAGTGAAGAGGAGAATTGAGTGTGTGATGTAGCATTTGTTAGGAAGCAGGAGAGGGATTTCAGCAAGGGGGACGCTGAGACAGATTTAGGAAAGAGTAGAGTGATTCTGCCAGCAGCGTTTAGGATAGATTGAAGGGGAGACAGGTGAAAGGCAGGAAGGCCGTACAGCAGGAGGTTACAGTAACCGAGACGAGAGAGAATGGGGGCCTGTGTCAGAGTTTTAGCAGTGAGCAACAGAGGAAAGGGCACATATTTTATTGCAGAGGAAGGTGCGACAGGTTTTAGACACGTTTTGAATGTGATAGGGGTCTGTAAGAGAGGAGTTGAGTGTGAATTTAGCCAGGGTCTGGGGTTAGAAGGGCAAGAATGGCAGAGAGAACGTGGGGCATGTAGATCAAGAGAGGAGGAGAAGGCAAAATTGTAATACTTGACCAGGTTGTCAAGCTCTGGAGCTGTCCGGAGAGAGGAGAGGGAGGAGAGTTATGTAGAATCAAAAGCTGGGAGGTTAATAGTGTGCAAGTCTCTGCAGAAACGAGGGTTAGATGGAGGTGGAGAAGGGGAGAATCGAGAGAGAGAAAATGAGATGAGATGATGGTCAGAGAGAGGAAGGGGGGAAATGGAAAAATCAGAGAGAGAAAAGTTTTTAGTGAAAACCAGGTCTAGGTAGTGGCCATCCTTGTGGGTGCTGGCTGCAGTCCACTGTTGAAGGCCAAAAGAAGAGGTTAGAGAGAGAAAGCAGGAGGCCCAATGGAGAGAGGGGTCATCAATTTGGCAGTTGATGTCATCAAGGAGAAGAACAAGGGAGTCAGGGGAGTGAAAGAAGAATAGCCAGGATTCAAAGTGAGAGAGAAAGACAGAAGGGGGATGAGTAGTGGTAGGTGGGCAATAGATGACCACCACGTCGACAGGGAGACGAGAGAAAATCTGGAGAGTGTGATCCTCAAAGGAGGGAAAAGCAAGAGAGGGAGAAATAGGAAGGGTTCGGTAACGGCAGAGAGAGATGAGCAGGAGCCCCACGCCTCCACCCCTGGCTTCAGTGCACAGAGTGTGAGAGAAAGAATAGCCACCGTAAAAGAGGGCAGCTTCCAGAGCAGAGTCAGACTGAGTGAGCCACGTTTCAGTTATAGCAAATAGGTGCAAAGAGTGAGAGAAAAATAAGTCATGGACAGAGGAACTTTTTAGAAAAGGAGCGAGCATTCCAAAGGGAACAGGATAAAGGGAGAGAGGAGGAAGGGTGAGAGAGGATGGGTATGAGGTTAGAGGGGTTGATACCAGAAGGAGTGGAAATTGCATGTAGGAGGCGAGGACGAGAGCATGTAGAAATACGACAGGGACCAGGATTGGGAGATATATCCCCAGAAGCAAGGAGGAGAAGCATGGAAAGAAAGAGAAAGTATGAGGATGATTTGTAGGGGTGTGTTTTGGTGCAGGGGGTATAAACTTTGTATAAATGTTCGTTAACCCCAACTTTTCAAAATCTTTGGCAAACTATTTTGATTTCAGTTAAATAATATAAGCAAACCTTTGATTTATGTATATATGCAAGTTTAAATACAACTTTTGGTATGCAAAATAAAATCTGGTATGTTATTGCTAAAAATGCTTTTGACTAACAGATTTATTTTTGACAGATGATTTTTTTTTTTTTATCCAGCTCAGCAGCTCCCTCTCTGTGTAAGATCTGTGCAGGAATTTTTGCATTACTTACACTACGCAGGTATAACTAGGGCTTTCAGAAAGGAAAAAAAAGCTAGCTCTTGCTACCAAAAAATAAAGGCAAGTGTTTACTATTTGTAGATCTTTTAGAGAAAAACAGTAGAACAAATTCCAAAGACTGTATGTTACTGCAACCCACAGGGATACGCTAACTAGGAAATACTTGAAACTTGGCCAGGATGAATTCTTTTAAATACTTTGTAGAATACAGCAGTGGAAAAGAGAATCATTGGCAATTGATCTTCCATAGGTCCACTTCGCTGCTCGGTTATTTTAACAATCAGTTCTAGGACTAATAACGAAAGCCTTATTTATTTATTCTTTACATTAATATTGCTCTTTTATTCCCAGTGAATTGTCGTTCTTCGGTTCTTAGTATCACCAAAATGCAAATGCTAAACTCAATCCCCCCAAATTACTTAAAGTACCTCTCCGTAATCCGTTCAAATTTGTGTGCATTATAACAGATATGCTACAGGATGATCTAGTACGAATTAATGTGCTGGGTGCAATTCATTAATCATTTTATTAATCTTTTTAAAATATTTATGATTTACTTTTTCAAATAACTTTTCTAAACCAATACTGTTACATAAACTAAGAGGCTTATTCTATATTCCCATTTAGGTCACTGGGAGTTTTCAGCCAACCATGGTGCGATCAGCCTATTAGCAGCTTTTAGAATTAGACCCTAAATATGCGTTAAAAACACAAATTCAAAAATGCCCCAGTGGTTAACCCATTTTTTTAAATCTTTAATTTGTTTGTTTTTCTGCTAAACTTGCAGAATAAACTCCTATTGCTAACTTAGGAAATTCATTTGAACACTTTTTTTGCATCTCTTTATTTCAGCACTTGTTAGTTGGGTGAATTATTCGCACAAGTTCGAATCCTCCGCAAATATCGCATTTAATTTGCAAGCATGAATATTCGCAAACCCATCTGAGACAGGACAAATACGCCTCTTTTTTTCACGTTAGTTTGAGCAAAATATTCTTATTTTTAAACGGACAAACATTTGAAGCAAATATAAGGTAAAGAATAATCCTTTGTTTTTTTTAAAGAGAAAACAAGCGAAATGAAATCTTCCATGGATTTTCATGCTTTGGCGGAAATTTTATATGGAAAACCCGCAAAGATGAAAATGTTTGCCGGTTTGCTAATATTTACACAAATTCATCTCACTCTTTGTGAACCGAACTTGGACACATTCACCCATCTCTACTTGTTAGATATTTGGTAAACTCAAACTCTTGCTTTGGGTTCTCTTTGTGTGCGATTAGGGAGACATAACAGCAGTTTCAATGACGTGAAAGAAAGAGGAGACAAGATATTTTCAGTTGTTGATGAGCATTCAGTTGAAAAGTATAAAGAGTATAATCCAAAAATATGAGGAATAACCACTGTGTCTCAGAGACAGTGCAGAGATGGTACTGAGGATCCGCTGACCCTTCCAAATAACTTCTAAATCATTTTAGCTCCATTCCATTGTATTACACCATCAAAATTTGAATAATGTTTAAAGGGACAGTTCCACTGTATGAGTGAAAACAAAACAGGCTTTGGACGTACAAAAAAAAAAAGCAACTAAGAAAAGACTTATTGATACTGGTGCTCTGCGCTAAAGGGAAGCACTCTGAGATCATTTTTAAAATAGATTACATTTGTGAGAGTTATACCTTTAAGCCTGGGGAGCGCAGTCTTTTTCCCCTGCGCCCCCCTGCCGGCTGTCCTCCCCGTCCGCGTGCCCCTCCCTTACCTTGGTTCCTGGCGTCTGGGCATCATGACATCACCGTGCCATAGTAATGTATGTATGTATGTATGTATGTCTTTATTTGTATAGCGCCATAAAATGTACATAGCGCTTCACAGTAGTAATACATGTCATATAAATAACAAATATAAATAACAGATCATGGGAATAAGTGCTTCAGACATACTGTAAAAGTTACATTAAGGAAGGAGTCCCTGCTCCGAGGAGCTTACAATCTAATTGGTAGGTAGGGAGAACGTACAGAGACAGTAGGAGGGAATACTAGTAAGTGCGTCTGCAGGGGGCCAAGCTTTGTGTCATGTGTCCATGATTATCCAGTGCTACTCATATGCTTCTTTAAGCAGATGTGTCTTAAGGTGGGTCTTAAAGGTGGATAGCGAGGGGGCTAGTCGGGTATTGAGGGGAAGGGCATTCCAGAGGTGTGGGGCAGAAAGTGAGAAAGGTTTAAGGCGGGAGAGAGCTTTAGATACAAAGGGGGTAGAAAGAAGACATCCCTGAGAAGAACGCAAGAGTCGTGATGGTGCATAGCGAGAAATTAGGGCTGAGATGTAATGAGGGGCAGAAGAATGTAAAGCTTTAAAAGTGAGCAGTAGAATTGAGTGTGAGATACGCGATTTAATCGGAAGCCAGGAGAGGGATTTCAGCAGGGGAGACGCTGAGACAGATTTAGGAAAGAGTAGAGTGATTCTGGCAGCAGTGTTTAGGATAGATTGTAGGGGAGACAGGTGAGAGGTAGGAAGGCCGGACAGCAGGAGGTTGCAGTAATCGAGACGTGAGAGAATGAGGGCCTGAGTCAGAGTTTTGGCAGTTGAGTAACAGAGGAAAGGGCGTATCTTTGTGATATTGCGGAGGAAAAAGCGACAAGTTTTAGAAACGTTTTGAATATGAGAGGAGAATGAGAGAGAGGAATCAAGTGTGACCCCTAGGCAGCGTGCTTGGGCTACTGGGTGAATGATCGTATTTCCAATAGCAATGTGGAAGGATGTAGTAGGGCCAGGTTTGGGAGGTAGTATAAGGAGCTCTGTTTTTGCCATGTTAAGTTTCAGTAATAACATTAATAACTAAATTAAATGTGCAAGTAAGTTTTTTTGTTGATAATATAGTACTTTATTTGGTGAATTCATGTCAGAATCCAAAGAAATATGTGCACATTTCACAAACGAGGTAAAGAAATCAGTTCATTAATATCGGATCACTAGAACACCAAATACCTTGATTTTAAACATATGTAATCTTGTATTCCATGGACACCATCATGTAATGATCAACTTTAAAAGCTTTATGGGGAAAAAACATAATTTGATGAAGAAAATACTTAATTTGTTAGTCTGGTCTGTTTTAAATGTGGCTATTGACAGTTAAAGTTTCCTACAGTAAAAATGTATGTTACCTGTGTCAGGATTCTTATCTGATCCCTTTCCAAAATGTTGCTTATCTAATATGTTTGATGTTAGTCTGTTAACACGTGTAATTTACTTGTTAGTCATATGTTAGGTTTTATTGAGCAAACTAGCACTAATTCATATCAGCTGATATATGTTTTTTTTATATATAAAATAATTTATCAGAAAACAAAACATTGAGAGTTACCACATTTCCAAGTATTTTCCTGGGCACAGAGTAATGGTGACAAAACATGGTTACATTAAATGAACAGAGGTTATACATTCAATTTACAGCCATTTCAGGACAGTTAGAGGTCACATATGATTATGGGTGTATGTAATACTTACAGACGGGATTAAAATGTGTGACAGCTGAAGTCTTCAAATCAACCGCAGGCGGTTTTCAAAGCCTCTGGTAGGTTATTCCAGTCATGAGGTTCATAGTAAGAGAAGGAGTAGTGACCAGATTCCTTGTTGAAGCTTGAGGCTGTGAACAGTCTTTTAGAGTCAGATCTAAGATAAGTGCTGCATATACTAGAAGCGAGGAGTTTGTTCAGATAGGCAGGTAGCTTGGCTAGAAAGTATTTGAAGGCAAGACATGAAAAAGTTACTTTGCATCTGGACTCAAGGGATAGCCAATCTAGATCTTGGAGCATTTTTTAGTGATCTGTGTTGTAGTTATATTGTAGAACAAAGCGACATATTGAGTTGTAGAGGGCGCATAAGGTGAGTTTGGGGTGCCCTACAATATACTGTCTCCATGGTCTATAATTGTTATTAGCATCTCCTATGCGATGAGCTTTCTGACCAGCAGGCTAAGGCTGCACTTATAGCATTGGCTACGGCAACGTAACCGCATGACATCACATGTCGCCATAGCGATTGTTGCAATAGCTGCTGCAGACTAACAGAGGGTGAAAGGGGGGCGTGGCCTGTGACATCACGCAAGCGGTTTGCCCACATTGCCTGAACCACTCACATGATGCTGACATCACGCTGCCGTCACTGGCTAAAGTAAAAATGATTTGACTACAGCGATTTTGGTCGCTGTGTCACTACGTAGCTTGGTCGCTGTCGCGCCCACTATGGGCACCCGCGACGGACTTCAAGTACATGTGACGGCGCTGCGCTCTATTGCTGTAGCCTGTACTATATATGCAGCCTTAGGGAGGATTCCTACAACGTATACCTAGTTTGGCATAGGTTTTATATGTCAGAGTATCAATATGCAACCTGAATGTTAAATGGGAGTAAATCCAAATTTCCAGATATTTAAAACTAGTGACAGGGGTGAGGATGGTTTTAGAGTTGGTTTTGATCTGTAGCTCTGTCATTGGTAACTTTAGAAATTTAGTTTAAGTCTCAAATTCCATCGTTACAGTTTTGTCTGTATTCAGTGGCGTATTTCCCATTAGGTCTGATAGGCCTGGGCCTAGGGCGGAAAAATATGGGGGCTTCAGCGCTTGCCGGCCACACATACACAATTGGCAATTGCAAGCCGCCAATATGCGATCAATGCTTCCCACCCGCTAGTGCACATGCGTGGCCGGCAAGCACCAATCACACATGCGCGGCCGGCAACATGATGTCACACGGCCAGCAATGTGACAGCACAGCATTAAATTACGCTGGAGGAGAAGGGCGGCACCAAGTAAGTGCCTAAGAGCACTGTATTTCTAAATCTGCCACTGACTGTATTAAAAAACAATTTGTTTTGGGAAATCCAGTATTCAAGTCTTGAAAAATGAGATTGAAGTACTCCATACCGCTTGCATCCCTAACCAACTCTATTTTGTCTTCAGGCTATATCCCACAGACCTGGAAAACCACCAGAGTTCTCCCTATCTACAAAAGTTGGGAGAAAATCATTGTCTCCAACGACAAACCAATCTCTCTCTTCTCCCATGACTATCCAAATTCATGGAAAACATATGCCCGATCCCAATTAAGTAATTTCTATACCAAGATAAATTTCTTTAGCCAACTCCAATCTTTTTTTCACCCTAACCACTCCACGGTAACTACCCTCGTAAAAGTTTACAATGAGATCCAGTGTGGAATAGGACTGGGGCAATTTACTGGTAGAATATTCCCAGATTATGCAAAGCTTTGTGAGACTGTTGATAATGTTATCTTGTTAAACAGGCTCCGGTATCCTGGAACATGCTTTTAAATCGTTTCTCTCCTAGTTATCAGGTAGATCCCAATTTGTGTCTTTTTCGGGCTCTACCTCCTTGGATCTCACCTGTGGGGTCCCGCAAGGGTCTGTTCTGGGGCCCTTACTCTTTTCAGTTTTCATAAATTATCTACCTACAGCTTGTAAGGCAACTTCAATGCACATGTATGTGGATGACACAATCTTATACAGTATGCACATAGCCCTAGCGTCTCCGACCTTGGACGCGTACTTCAATCTGATTTTTCAAGGCTTGACTACTGGATTTCCCAAAACAAACTGTTTTTAAACACTGATAAAACTGTAACAATGGTACTTGGGACTAAGGCTGCGCTTATAGTGCCGGCGATGCGACCATCACGTCAAAACAAATGCATTGTCGCTGTCGCGTGCGCTTATTGTGCATGCGACGGTGACACAGCGACAGTGCTACCAAAAGTCTGGTAGTCACTGTTATTTTATTTTTTCGGCGACGGTCTCCCTTTGTGGCCAATCAGGAGCTTCTCCGTGCCTCTGCCCTCCCCCATTTCTGACGTCACTGGCCTTTTAGCCAGCAACGTCGCCTAAACTTAAAATATAACTTTCACAATGGCGACGGGTGACGTCATCGGTTGCGTCACCGTCGTCAGCACTATAAGCATGGCCTAAGGCTATATTTTGAAATCTATCAATGACAGAGCTTCAGACCAGAACCAACTCTAACACCATTGTAGCGGTGACCAGCAGTCACTAGTTTAAAAATATCTGGGCATTTGGCTTGACTCCCATTTAACATTTAGTTAGTTTGAATATTGGCACTCTGATATCCAAAACCTATGCCAAACTGGTTATACTTTATAGAAACAAATCCTCCGTAAGCCCACTGGACAGAAAGAGCATCACAAAGCAGATGCTAATGCCAATTATAGAGTATGGGGATAAAGTATATGGTACAGCACCCCAAATTCACCTTAGAAAACTAGACACCCTCTACAACTCGATATGCTGCTTTGTCCTCCAATGTAACTACACCACACCACTTTAAAATGCTCCAAAAACTAGATTGGCTATCCACTTTCCAGGCCCAAAGTGCATTTTTCCTGAGTTGCCTTTAAATACATTCTGGGCAAGCTATCTAGCTATCTGAACAAGCCCATCACCCCTACCACACGCAGAACTCATCTCCTTAGATCTGACTCCAAAAGACTGTTCACGGTCCCAAGATTCAATAAGGAATATGGTCATTCCTCCGTCTCTTACTGTGCCCCTCCCAACTGGAACAACCTTCCAGAAACTCTCAAAACCTCCTCCAGTTTAAGTTATTTCAAGACCTCAGCTGTCTCACATTCAAATCTTTCTGTATCTGTTACATTTTTCCATAACATATGTTGTCTCTACCTGTTCATGAAATGTCTGTAAATATAATGTGTAACAATGTATTGTCATTAAAAGTCTATGCCCTGGACATACTTAAAAATGTGAGGTAACTCTCAATGTATTATTTCCTGGTAAAATAAATTACAAAACTTACTTACTGTAGCTACATTATACAGGCTGACTTTAAATTTCATAAGTAAGTGTAGCCCTCGGTAGTTTGGGGGCTATAGATCTGTCCTCCTGGCAGTAATACCTGGTAAGGGCAGGTTGCCTGGAGTAATCATGGGTTTTCCCCACACGCAGTGCAGTGAGTCAGTGAAGGTAGTGTCATCAGGCCTTGTGTCCAATTAGAGACACAGGGGTGGTGCTTACTGCAGCTACTTACTGCATAGCACTTCCTGACTTAGTCAGTCTATCCCTACCGTGAGAGGGGCAAGGTTACCCGTACCAAGCTGTCAGGGCTCTGGCAGGTTTGAGACCCTCCCTTCCGGGGAGTGTGGGGTTAACCTATACCTCCTATTCCACCAGGGAATAGGGGAAGAGCAAGAACCACTTTTGGTGCCCTTGGCTGGGAGTGCGTTCAGGGACATCCTGAGGGTGAAGATCCTTCAACTGCTGTGATTGTGGCTGCTGAAGAAGGAACTCAAAAAAAGCATCCTAACCTTTTATAAAATACCTCCTGCCTGAGACTGCAGTATATTGGGAGGAGGAGGGTGAGTTCTTTTGCATATACTTCACCCCATACAGCTGGGGGCTGCACAAGATGGAGGCGCTGCACCTGTGAGTAGAATTTGGGCAAGACCACAGAAGCCTGTCCTGTTATTCCCCTTTACCATAATGCGGGAGAACCAGGCCCCCCCCGTTACCAGCAGGTATGCACCACACTTTGAGATGTAACCAGAGTAGTATTTCTCCTAGGAGACCCTATGTGAGATTGGGTGGGGGAAACAGGGTTACATAGGGAAGAATACAATTTCTGTTATATGCCGTACAGTAAATAGAAAAATTACTTGTGAGCACATTCACATCTCAAACAGGTCTGCAACCCTGTTTTTCACCATTATCTCTTAGCATACAGTATTTCCACTGCAGCCAGGGATTCTGGGAAATTACATGCAAATGAGCACACAGTGTCACCTTTTGCTTCATGTCCATTTTAATATGGAGCCCTATAAGCTTGTGCCTGCCGTATTACACAGTTTTCCAGAATAGCTAGTAAAACCTACTGACAGACAGCTGTTTCGACTTCTTGGGTTTCATCACTGTGAGATGGTTATACTGGTTTTGCAATGTGAAGCTGGAATAAGTTTCAACCACACATTATATCTGTTATATGCTCAAATTAATGATTGTGATTCAGATCACATCCTACATTGTAATCATATCACTATAAGATGTTATAGCTTTATTTTAAAAATGGCTCTTTTATGGAGGAAACATAAGTCTTTTTTAATGCATGCAGATCATGAATTATGTCTTCTGAAATGGCCAGGCAGGTTCTTCTGCCTCAAACTAGATAGCAAGACATTGCAACTGACTAAGCCATACACTGATAAAATAGAGTTAATCATTTGCCAAAATACAGCTGGCAAAATGTCTGATGAAAACTTATATCTGAGAACCTAATATGACTCTATACCAAATGTCATTTTTCAGTTTTACAAACGTTCCAATATTTCAACCTTTATCTACAACGGTTCATGTTTCCCTGTGGAAATACCTCAGAAAGCAAGAGAAAAATCTAGTTTTTGTATGTTTTTGACAAGATACAGCTCAACCCCATTATAACGCGGTCCGTTACAACGCGAATCCACCTGACGCAAAGCAAGCGTGGCTCCCAATTTTTGTATGTATGAATACTTTACAACACGATTATTGGTATCTTAAATACTTTATTGTACAATGCGTTCAACTGTACATTATTTATAACGCAATGTAATTTTTTGGACCCCAAACACAGCGTTATAAAGGGTTTGAGCTATACTTCCTTAAAATGCTATTTGAGTCAATATTACTCACCAAGCACCCTGAACAGGTTGTTAACTGAACAGTTGTTAACTTCTTTACCACTTGAATATTTACTTGAAGAAAAAGAAGGCAATTGAAATTTCTCTGCATACGAGACCACTCAATTTGTTGTTTAGTTGCGGAGTAATCTCTATTTGTCAAGGTATGCATTCAGGTCCCCAAATTTGTGATAACAAAACAAACAAAAAAAAGCACAGTATAATTCATTTTAAAATATTCTCTTCATTGAAGAAATACTACATTATTTTTATGTAACATAATGTTTTGGCATTTGTTGTAGACAATTTTTTTTATTGTGGGCAGAAGTGTGTACAAAATATTTCGAATGTAAATTGAATAATTAAGGAAGATATAAATGTATACATATAAATATATAAAAATATATATATATTTTAAAAATATTTGTAGAGAATTTTATAGCTTTGGTGTGCATGAATATACTCTCGGGCCCCTGTGAATGCTTGCATGTATATGTGAGTATCATTGCAACAAGGTCTTTATTAAGTACTGTACTGTATATGCAGGGTTTTGTTGTTCATGGGAATGAAATTAAGAACAATGATCAGTAAGACCAAAGTGGTTATGAAGAGTAAAAAAGTCTTACATTTGACAAAAATTTAATTCTAGTGCCTCCAGCACTAATTAAGCATATTCTGTTTCCTCGAGCATGTATCCAGTACAATCTGTCATGGATTGCTAATGTAAAAAGCCCGGATAAATAAAATAAAAGGATTAACATTTAAAAGAAATGTCTGAAGAAGCCGATTGGTTATTCAGAAACGTGCATCGGGTCAAAGGTGAACAGTACCTTGCAGAAATACCTTGGCTTTTAAATTCTATGTTCACTTGGGTGTCGGGCTATTATATCTGTTCGCTGTCACAGTATTGCAATATACTGTGACGCGTGATGTGCCAAGGAAGTCTGCCACGAGGCAGGGAGAGATACGGTCAGGGAAAATACTGCTTAGATCTGCGCTCGAGACTCACGGGGGTCGAGATAAGAGGTATATATAGTTTAAACTACTCTCAGTACTTGGGCTTTCTGTGTCCTCCTATCCCAACTACAAGAGTCCTCACACTTTACAGGCTATGCGGAGCCATCCTGGCTAGACTTCAAATAGCAGCAATCAGATCTCTTTTCCCCTTGCCTCATACCCCAACATTCTGTACAAATTCCTACCTATTTTAAACACTAGGACTACACAGATGCCTTATCACTAAGGGGATACAGGATTTGGGATATCAGGAGAAATAATGATAGGATATTAACTACAGATACACCTATCCCCCCCCCCCCCTTCCCACCTACTCTCTGTACTCACCAATAGGTCACTCTGAATCACCCCCTGTGGGATTCTCTACTAGCTATAGACCCTGGAAGAGGCCATTCATCAGAGGTGGGAAATATATATATATATATATCTCCGCAGATGCACAGTACCTTGCAGAGCAGATATACCTTGACTTTTAAGTTATATACAGGGCTCAACATATGCACTTGCCCAATCGCCACGGGTGAGTGCATTTTGACTGCTGTTGAGTGCGTACCTGCGGCAGCGTCTCCCGGCCTTCCCCATGTTCCTCTTCAATTTGATTTCCTCCCCCCCTGCAGCTCCAGTTAAAATGGCCATGTGGCGTCATATGTCAATTTGCAAGGGAGAAGACAGAGAAGGCTGAACCATGCCATTGTACCCCGCAGCCGGTAAGAGTCATGAAAAGGGGGGTGGGGGTGGGGTGGGGGGCGAGTGGGTTTTTCCCCAATTTGTTGGGCCCTGTGTGTATATATATATATATAACAAAACACATAAACAAACAGTAGCGCTTAATAATTAACGTGCTTAAATCAATAAAGATTAAGTGAATACTTCATTATAATAATAGTGATATATAAACTAGTGCTATTAATAGCTAATAGTGTTATTACTATTTATAAAAAAAATAGTGTTCATAAATCATAAAAAAGTCACTCAAAAATTCACACAGGTGTAGTCCATCAGGTACACTGAGGATATGTATAAACTTAGGATGGTGTCCAGACCCCAAATATCTAATGGCTCATGCAGCTCCTTTGATGTGGTATAGCCACCCACAGAATACCTACAGAAACAAAACAAAGAGAAGCACAGGCACCACAGTGGTAGTGACAAAACTAGTTGGGACAAGGAGGTGACGTCAGCGCGCACGACGGTGAGAGGAGGTGCCTTTTGCCTGTGTGGAGCTCTGTTATTCACGCTGCACACGCGGCTAGCAGCCGGAACCTCCATTGACTGGAGGACTGAAAACTGCATGCGGATTATCAGGCTGATCTATACAGCACAGCGGTTGTGTGTCAGGAGCTCCAACGGCTGTAATCTACTCAGGCAGAGGAGACCCCTCCTACCCAGCTGACGAACCCCTTAGAGATTATTCTCTCACATGCTTATTGTTTTTTAAAATCTTGTAAGCGCAATTCCTATGGACCGCGTGTCTTATTAAATGGACTCTATTTTTTATACAGTATAACACTATGGTGCCTGCGCTTCTCTTTGTTTTTTGTTTTAATTATATATATATATATATATATATATATATATATATATATATATATATATATATATACACACACTTTGCTACAATGTGAATGTAGAATGAATATATGGGATTTACCATGTTTCTGTAGCTAATATCTTTGCAGTTTTTTACGATTCTTATGAATTATTCATGCCCTATCTCCCCTATTTTATCCCTTTACTTCTACTATTAGGTTTAGAATGTAGATTGCTTTATCTGTGTTAGGCTGCGCTTATATGTGCCGGTAATGCAGCGTCGCTGCAAAACAAATGTATTGCCACCGTTGCATGTGCGACGGTTTGGTCGCGATCGCTGGAAGTCAAGTCAATTTGATTTTCCAGCGACCGCAGTGTGACATCGCCAGCACTATAAGCGCAGCCTTACACTGGTATCCTCTGCAATTGTGTATGTCTGTAAAGTATACGTATACTGGATGTGTTTGAAAGATCTCAATTAACTGTCTGTTATTATTCTGATGTAGTTTCTTCAAAGTTTCATCATAAATATATACATACAGTATGTTGCTTTTTATCACACTAACATTTCAGCAGTGATGCTGATATAGTCATGTAAATTACTGTTTAGCTCATTTATACTGTGGGACTCTTTTGATTTAAAAAAAATTCCCATCATTTTATCTAGTATTGTCTCTAACTGATAGGGACATGTTCTACAACATAGATTGACTGACTTAGCCTTTACGTAACATAACTACAACTTTAGTATGGTTAAATTATATTATCTTGTGACATTTACAACTGTTATGCCAAATACAGGCTGCCAGGGATGTTTAATAAACATATAGGGGCCGATGCAGTAACTTGCGATATGTGTGTGTCGGCAGCGCGCTTAAATCTCCTGTGTTTGGCGGGAATTTGCCGCTAAATGCAGTAAATAGAGATTGTGAGATACAATGGTGAGTTGCACATGTTGCGAGTTCCTGCAGTCAGTGGCGGATGACGGCATGTATCCGTATTTCACTTGAATGTGGTGTCAACCTCTGCACATAAATAAAAAAAACCTCCTTCTTGCTTAAAGCTTTCAGTTACTCACAGTAGTGACTGTCTTGCTGTTACTGACATTAGCAAACCTTTTACTGCTGTCCCTAATTAGATACTTTTGGAAACATACCTGGTGCAGTGCTACAGTTGTGTCTTCTGTTCTTTGACACGTGAAGAGGTGATACATGTGTGCATGTGTCTTGTGACATTTCATGTACATTTGTGTCTGTGTGTTGGACTCTGTTGCAAAGCTAACATTTCAGTGAGTTGCTGTGTGTACTGTAACCCGTGCATGCAGCAAGTGGGGAATCACTTCATGCATCTGTATTGAAGAAGAATTTGGCGGCAACTTTTGAACATGAAAAAATCACCTCATGATAGTTTGACCTTACATTCTGTTACTCACAGCAGTGTGTTTCTTGCTGCTAGTGACATTAGCAAGGCTTTCACAGCGCTGTCCCTCAATAGATAGTTTTAGGAACATACCTGCTTCTTGTCATTCACAAGACAGATACCTTTGGCTAACATTGATAATGTATTTTATTATAAACAACACATGTAACAGGTTCTGAATGACATGTAATACAATTGAAGCTGCGCTGCCCAACAGTACAATGACACAACAATGTCACTAGCAGCTGAAATTTTCGGCTCTCGCCTGCTTGTTGGTGCCGCAGCTTTTTGGCGCTTTTCTCGCAAGGAGTTTCTCCCGCGCACCCCCGAGATCTTACTCGGCATCTACTGCATTCTGCGTGCTGCTTAATATGGCGAAATAGCCATTCTCGCCACCCCGCCAGCGCTTGATTTCCGGCAACAATTGCATATGCCGTTTTTCAGGTAACTCGCACACATACCGCCATCAACTGCATACTACATGCCAATCTCGCAATAAAACAGCCAAATTCAGCCTTCTCGCAAGTTACTGCATCGGCCCCATAGTGTCTTTTTGTATGGTAACTCACAATTAGTAATAGCCCTCTCTTGATTAGATCCTACCCTGAATCAGCTGCTCTTCCCCCTCCCCACTTATTGGTGTAATTTCAAGGAGGAACAGGTTTAAATACCTGGATGAGCCCTCCTCTCTTTAAGCCCCCAGAAGAAGCATTGTACTAAATTAAACGAACGTTGGGGCGGCTCTGTCTTTATGTCATCTGAGGCACCCCCTCATGCCTGCTGTTTCCACTGAAGTTTGGGGACTTGCATGAAACTAATCCCCCACTGCTTTCTGCTGCTGCACTATTGAAGGGAGAAATGTTACTGTGCTCCATCAGTGTTTGGTTTACCTCCAGGACCTGGTGGATGTGTATGTTGCTGCAGTCAGATGAATGATTTATCATAGATCACCACTACACAGGATCTGGATGAGTACTTATTTAATCTGTGTACACAGTGTGGACACCAATGGACTGCTTTGTGGTATAATACTTAACTGTCCACAGGGCTCAGTCCACAGGTATTCATTCCTGGACTGCTGTCTCTTCTCCATTTTCCTGAATTATTATCTTTTGGATGCAATTCAGTAACAGTGATTTTGTTCCTTATTGACATGGACAATTACCCCTTTTATATATCTATTTCTTTATATTAGTACATTGGTGCTGTGTATTGTGTACTGTAGATAAGGTAGTGTGATAAAGTGTTTGAGGCCATGGAAGGGTGACAAGGCACAGCATGGAGGGGGATGCTGGGGGGGGGGGGAGGGGGGAGAAGGTGTGGATAAGAAGTGTTTATAATATGGACAGATGGTGAAGGAAACCTAAAACAATCCCACGAGTCCCTGAACTTATTCCATCTATCAATTAAACTCAAAATTGATTATTCGGCAAACCTACAAACCTAGTAGTAAACTTTCTAGATACAACAGTAACACTGAAAAATGGCAAACTACACACATCTGTATACAAGAAACCAACAGACAGATGCAGTTACCGCCACAACTCCAGCTTCCATCCCACATACCAAAAAAGGCATCATACACAGTCAGGCTATCAAATACCACCACATATACCCAGACACTGAAGACAGAAACTGGCATCTCACAACCCAGGCGGAATTGTTCAGACAGAAAGGATACAAACCAAAGATTATTGCCAAACTATTACATCTGTACTAAAAGCCCCACGAGAACACCTGCTACAATACAGACAGAAAGAACCTACCACACGCATACCACTAGTGGCCACATACAACCCTACCCTAGGGAGTATATATAATATATAAATATATAAATAATCAAAGATCTGCAACCCATGCTGGCAGAGGATTTGACATTAAAAGGAATCTTTCCCAAACCTCCCATTCTTGCGTACCGACAACCACCAAACCTCAAACAGAAATTAGTCAACAGAAAACTTCACAACGAACTTAAAGACACTGATAATGGCACAAAACCGTGCAACAACACATGTTGCAAACTCTGCAAACATATATGCCATGATCTCACAGCCAGTCACAACCATGGAACATTCAATGTTAAAGAATCATACTGCTGCACATCCAGGAATGTTGTATATATGATTCAATGCAACAAATGGATGCTACATTGGGGAAACCAGACAAATACTTCAAGGCAGAATGAATATACACAGTCACGCTTCCATGACGAAGGAAGATACTGCTCACCAGTGAGACATCATTTCTCACAACCAGATCATTCCATAAAGGATTTAAAAATCAAAATCCTCAATGGAATGTTTAAACGCACCAAAGAACGGAAAACATTTGAACTCAGAATGATAAAACTCTTTGACACCAAAACAAAGGGACCTAATATGGATATGGGGTTTCTCACACACTATCTGAATTGTTCGCAATCATCCTGCCTGCCTGTCTTCTTATCAACACCTTCTTCCCCCCCCCCAGCATTCCCCTCCCCCTCCATGCTGTGCCTTGTCACCCTTCCATGGCTTCAAACCCTTTATCACACTACCTTATCTACAGTACATATCTGTTGTCTCTTTGTTTTGTTTTTTGTTTTTTTCTTCCTGCTCTCCCTTACACTATTTTAGCCATATTCCTTTGTTAATCAGTATTGACGACCTAAGGAAGAGAGGAGAACTCTCGAAAGCTTGTCCTATGACATAAGTTGTTAGTCCAAATAAAAAAGGTATCACCTAATACTGAAGAACTCATTCATTCTGCACTATCGCAACTGGGCTAACACGGCTATTTCCGTTTATATATATATATATATATGCAGCAAGCATAAGCTTATAGGGGACCGTATCATATGGTTTTGAAGCAAAAGGTGCACAGTGTACTCATTTGCATGTAATTTCCCAGAATCCCTTGCTGCAGTGGAAGCACTGTATGCTGTGTGATAATGGTGAAAGGCAGGGTTGCAGACCTAAGACGTGCTAATGAGCACACAGTAATATTTCCATTATATAATCAAAAACGAATAGACGATACCGGTGGCGGAAAGAAGAGATCAGTGTATCTTGAAAGCTCGCACAAGTAAAAGCATTTCGTTAGCTACAGAACGGTATCGTCTATTCGTTTTTTATTATTAAGCTTGGCTAACACGGTACAGATATATATATATATATATATATATATATATACAAAAAACTAAAAGAAGCGCAGGCTCCATAGCATGTAACTGTATAAAATTAACGTGCATTTAATAGAACAAGCAGCCCCAAGGAATTGCACTTACAGGATATTAAAACAAACACACATTGGAGAGAAATCTCTGTTGGGAGTCATCCACGGGGGTGGGGGAGTCCGGAACAAACATGCTTCTGCTTCTGCTCCTTGTGGAGTTGTGATACTAATTAATGGTTTTGCCTATGTACTGGCTTGTCTCCTTTCTGTTTCCTGCTTGTGAGTTCCTGGTCCCATTTCCTGCTCCCCTGCCCAGTTCATGCTCCTGCCTTCCTGTAACCCCTGCCTGGATCCCGACGATTCTGCTTGCTGCCTGCCACGAACCTTGTCTGTGACCCTGACGATCCTGGTTGCCGCCTGCCATTTACCTCAGTCCGTGACCCCAACACTCCTTGCCTTCCCTGCTCTTCCGGCCATTGAGGTCCTACTTCCTCCTGGAGTCCCCATGACAGAAAACAAAGGCCATCTATGGACCTCGCCAGAAAGAATTCTCTGCTTTCCTGCTTCAGCAGACTCCCTCCACTTGTATTGGAGGAAGATAAGTACTTTTGTTTTGGTTTTTGGAACCCCGTTTGGGATCTTGAAGGTTTCTTTTTTGCGGCAAAGTGTACTGCAGGATTTGTTGTGCATTTTCTCCCTGAGAAGAATTCCCATATAAAAATAACCTTGCATTTTTCTACAGTACATGGTGTCCCCAGTTCAGACTCACAGACTTTCATTCCCTGGACAAGGCTTGTCTCTCTCTTCATTTCCGGGTGGGCCACTACAGATTTTCAAACTTGTATTTCTAAAAACAGACTTGCTTTTGATTTCTTTGCTTGGGTATAAGCACTGCTGGTTCTCAGGGTCCATTTCCAAAAGACAAAAGTGCTCCCATTGTTTTTGCTGTACGCTGTAATTTGTCCTGCAATCTGTGACATTTCTAGGCTTCATTCTAAAAGTTTCAGATCTAACGACAAGTTCCTCTGTCTTTAGTTTCTCGCAATCTGTGAAATTCCTATGCCTGATTCTACATTTTCAGATGTAACTGCAAGTTTCTCTGTCTATGGTTCCCCCTGCAATTATGATATTTGTATCACTTTTGCTAAGGTATCAAATCTAAAAGTCAGCTATTCTATCTTTTTGTCTCCCTGTTTATGTCTATTTATGTTGTTCATTCCTATGCTTCTGCTTTAAACACACATTTCCACTTTACTGTTTTTCTTGGGAAGTTTGGGTTCCCCATGTCTGAAGCTATGGCTCCCACTTTGAAAACAGTCTTGAGCAATAAATAACGCAGTACAACTGATTCTTCAGAGTTTCTCAAGGCAAAGAGAGAGAAAAAGAAGCGAGGCTGTTCAATTATAGTGGAAACTGCAGAAGGAATTAAGGATAACCCTTTAAACTCAGGAAAACCTGCATTAGAAGGGAACAGAGATATGCTTCAAACTCATAGAATCTTTCCAGGGGTAGTGGAAAAGAAAAAGGAAACCTTAAACCAAGGTAAAGATGCCTTAACTCAGGCACTTCAATCTGCATGGGATGAGATTGATTGCCTCTATGGACGACTTGATAAAGAGCAAGAGGCCAAGGCTGCACTACAAAAGTGTCCGTCCACAGCAATTGCTAAGTGTGTACTCCAGAAGAAAGAAAAGGATCAGTTGGAGAGTGACAGGTTCATCTTGTCAAGTAAACTGGAGAAGGCATACACTGATTCTGCCCAGGACCACAGTTTCATTGATCACGTTGGCACAGCACTGGAAACCTCCCAGATGGAAGTTCACAGGTTAGTACAGAGCTGGAAGCCTCTAAGGAGAGGAGTTACCACTTCAACCCAGAGCTACATTCAATGATAGAGATCTTTGAAGGGTTCAATAGTGGGTTTGAAACTGTAACCCAAGAGTGCAAGAATCTCTATGTCCGAGTTACTGAAGGAGATAAAAGATTCCATGAATTAGAAGAGGAGAAGAAACAATTGACCCAGGAAAAGTTAGATGTACAGGCAAGCAACACTTCAGAATGCAGAGAGAGTGCTGCACATAAGCAGAGAACATGCTGTAGAGGCAACTGCAAGAACTGTGGGCGAGTCTGCAGGACGCTAAGGAGAAACAGGTGAATGCTGAGGAGAAGCAGCGAGTTCTGCAGGAAGAAAGTATCCAGACTGCTAATGAAGTAAAAATGCTGCAGGAGCATTTGAATACCCAGTGTGTCCCCGAGAGTAGCATGAGGATCTGAAGGCCACACTGAGCATAACAAGAGCTTTGCTTGAGGAGGGGCTTAGAGGCCAGGTAACACTTTATGAGAGGGAGCACATGGTGGTCCAGAAACGGAATCAAGAGCTAGAGGAGTAGAGACACTGCTCCATCCCCAACAGTCAGTACACCCAGGAGAAAGAAACCTGGAAAAGGCAAGCTGCTGGGACCCTAGTGAAGGAATTGTCAGAGCTCCAAAACGTAATGAAGGAGGTGTGGAAGCCAGCTCAGAGGGAGCACAGTGAAGAGATTAAGGCCCTGAGAGGAGAATTTCAGGATGCATTCAAGAAACAGGGCAGCTGAAAGCTGGCAGCTGAACACACATACCAGCAACTCACAGCTCTGCAGGCACAGATCACTGAGCTCAAGAGACAGCTCGCCAAAAAGGAAGAGAGGGAGGAGGTGTCCATCTGGCAAGTGGCCAGCCTGACACTGCACTATGAGGCCACAATGGCCGATGCCAGAGAATTGCTGGACCAGACAGCCAGTGAGAGGGCCCGGCTGCAGCTGGAGCTGGACAAGGTTCGGGAGGAGCACCGGCACCTGCAGGTCAGAAATAAAGAAAAGGAAACAGATGTAAGCCTTGCTCTGAGTCAGCTGGGAGATGTGGAATCGCGACTCAACTCCAAGAAGCTGAACTGGCAACTGCATTGACTGGCAAAAGAAATGCAGAAGGACAGCTTCAAGAGCTGAAAACTCAAATAGCTGGTCTTAAATGCTCTTTAGGTGATAGCACGAAAAGGCACGAGACTAGGACAGTAGAAATAGATTCCGGACATCAGACAGAATTCAAAAGCAAGCTGGCAGAAGCTTTGCAAGACTTGAGCAAGGGTTTACAGGGAAGAGACATTTAGTGCTAAATTGGAGTCTGAAAAGATGAAGTTGGAGAAAGATTCCAAAACTAAAAGAGATAAGTTGGTCACAAAAGGAGACCACGGAAAGTGGACTCAATGCCCTCACTGATTGTTATGAATAGCCTGATAGACCGGTTTCTGGTTCCTGTGCCGTCACTATGGGGACAAGTACTTTTCCTATCAAACCACTAGAGGTGGGCCACCCTGAGTCTGCTTTTACCAATGTCTCCCTGAAGAGCCTGGAGGATCGTCCAGAAGATGCTATTGAGAGGGGGCGTAGAGTCAGAGACTTCCTAGTTCCCCCGCTCCCCTTCTGTTCCTTGTCTGTCCACCGGTTGCGCTGCTGTTTCTGTCTGCTCTGCGGTTCTTCTGTCTGTCTGTCTCCTCTTGGAGCTCCTGTCCTCTGTCCTTATAGTTTCCTGTTTCCTGTTCCTCCCTTGCCTTTCTTTTGTGTTCTAACTAATTATGCTAATGTTCATGCCCATGCTTCTGCTTCGGTTCCTTGTAGAGTCTTGATACTTATTAAAAGTCCTTGCCTATGTACTGGTTTGTCCCCTGTCTGTTTCCTGCTTGTGAGTCCCTGGTCGCAGTTCCTGCTCCCCTGCCCAATTCATGCTCCTGCCTTCCTGTTGCCGACCCCTGCCTGGACCCCGAAGATCCTGCTTGCTGCCTGCCACCAAATCCTACCTGTGACCCCTGACTGCCATCGACCTCAGCCCGTGACCCCAACAATACTTGCCTTCACTGCTGTTCAGACCTTACCTACATTACAGTCTGGAGACAGGATCTCGAGAAGAACACGCTGAATAAATTAACACAACACAAAAAGTGTATGGTCTTTATCATAAAATCTATTAGGTAAGACTGAAGGACCTTAATATCTGCAAGGGAGAGATGGAAGAAGGGGGAAATGCTGAAAAGTTTTTAAATACAATTTAGGGTTTAATTTATATTTCAGAGAAAGAGAAGAGACCATGTTTTGAAGCGTGAGGGTGGCAGGCTCAGGGGAAATGTATTTATTTATTTATAAAATATTTTACCAGGAAGTAATACATTGAGAGTTACCTCTCGTTTTCAAGTATGTTTTGGGCACAGAGTAAAACAAATAATACATGGTTACAAGTACAGTTACATAAATGAACAGGGTATACATTATATACAAGACATTGAGTGCACAGTTAAAGAAAATATATATTATGAGCGTATGAAGCAGTTACAAACCAGATTAAAATGTGAGACAGCCTGAGATTTGAAAGAACTTAAACTGGTGGTGGATGTGAGAGTCTCTGGTAGGTTGTTCCAGTTTTGGGGTGCACGGAAGGAGAAGGAGGAACGTCCGGATACTTTGTTGAGCCTTGGGACCATGAATAGTCTTTTGGAGTCTGATCTCAGGTGATAAGTGCTGCAAGTGGTAGGGGTGAGGAGCTTGTTCAGGTAGCTGGGTAGCTTGCCCAGAAAGTATTTGAGGGTGAGACAGGAAAGGTGAACTTTGCGCCTAGACTCTAGTGATGACCAATCTAGTTCTTTGAGCATTTCGCAGTGATGTGTGTTGTAGTTGCATTGGAGAACAAAACGACAAATTGAATTGTAGAGGGTGTCAAGTTTGCTAAGGTGGGTTTGAGGAGCCGAGCCATATACTATGTCTCCATAGTCAATAATTGGCATTAGCATCTGCTGTGCGATACGCTTTCTGACCAGGAGACTTAGGGAGGATTTGTTCCTGTAAAGTACCCCTAGTTTGGCATAGGTCTTGGTTGTCAGGGTATCAATGTGCATCCCGAATGTTAAGTGGGAGTCAAACCATAAGCCCAGGTATTTAAAACAAGTGACAGGTGTTAGGGTGGTGTTAGCGTTGGTTCTAATCAGGAGCTCAGTCACTGAAAGCTTTACAAATTTAGTCTTGGTCCCAAATACCATTGTTACATTCTTGTCAGTGTTTAAAAACAGTTTGTTTTGGGAAATCCAGTTTTCGAGTCTCAAAAAGTCAGACTGAAGTATGTGTTGAAGGTCAGAGAGGCTATGGCTGTGTGCATATAGAATTGTGTCATCTGCATACATGTGTATTGAGGCTTCCTTACAAGCTGTGGGAAGATCATTAATGAACACTGAGAAGAGTAGGGGCCCCAGAACAGAGCCTTGCGGGACACCACAGGTGATATCCAGGGGGTTGGAGTTAGAGCCTGAGATGGACACATGTTGGGATCTTCCCGATAGGTAGGACTGAAACCAGTTTAAAGCATGTTTCCCTATTCCAGAGCTCTGGAGTTTGTTAAGCAGGATAGCATGATCAACTGTGTCAAAAGCCTTTGCAAAATCTAGGAATACTGCACCAGTGAGTTGTCCCCGTTCCATTCCACACTGGATTTCATTGCAAACTTTTAGCAGGGTAGTTACGGTGGAGTGTTTGGGACGAAAGCCAGATTGGAATTGGCTAGGGAAATTTGTCTTGGTATAGAAATTGCTTAATTGGGAGTGGACACATTTTTCCATGACTTTGGATAGAATTGGGAGAAGGTAGATTGGCCTGTAGTTTGAGACAGTGTTTTTGTCCCCACTTTTGAAGATTGGGACAACTCTGGCAGTTTTCCAGGTCTTAGGGATATGGCCTGCAGACAGGATAGAGTTGACTATGGACGCAATTGGTTTGGCAATGGCTGGGGCACCAAGTCGTAGGAACCTAGATTGTAGTAAGTCGGGTCCACATTGGCTGCTTAGTTTTAGTTTGATAGTATAATCTCCTCTTCAGGTACTTGGCCAAATTGAAAATTGTGGGCAGTGTTGGGAGGGGGTGGGACTGTAGGGGTACTCCCAGGATGAGATTCAGGTTTGTGGTTTGGGCTGCGTTTCGCTAATAAGTTAGTGGCACACCCCACAAAGTAATCATTGAATGCATTTGCAATGTCAGTGGGGTTTGTCAGAGTAATATCCCCCTTAGTGATGTTACTTGGTTGTTGATGGTTAGGAGGCTGGAATATGTTGTTGATAAACTTCCAGAAGTTAGCTGGGTTTGATGTATTCTGGTGGAGATTGTCAGAGTAATATTGTGCTTTTGCATGCCTTGTTTGCCTTGTGCACATGTTCCGCATGCATCTGTAGTGATTGAGATCCTTGGTAGTGCCAGTTATTTTGTAGCTTTTCCACAAGGCATCCCTGAACTGCTAGAGTGCTATAAGGTCAGGTGTAACCCATGGAAGGTGCCCCCCCCGTACCCTTATTTTGCGTAGTGGAGCATGGGTATCGCAGAGTTTTAAGAACTCGGATTGGAAATAGTCGAGCGCAGAATCAGGGTCGGGAATTAAATTGATTCTGTGCCATGGGCAGTTGGTAAGGTCATCCAGAAACTGTTGTGGGTTAAAGTTTTTAAATGTTCTAGTGAGGAGAACTTTAGGGCTTGAATGGGGCGGTTTAATTTTTCTTACACAGTACACTATTGCATGGTCACTGAAAATATCAGGAAGGATGCCAGAGGATTGGATTCTGCTGGGGTTTGAGGAGAGAATCCAGTCTAGCAAGGAATGGTTATGCGATTTCAGGTTTATCCGTGTGGGTTGGGAAATGAGTTGTGATAGGTGGTTTTTAGAGTTCTCCACCAACATTCAGTAGATAGTGCAAGGCTTCTGAGTAGTCCAGGGTGTATGGTGATGTTGGGTGTGGGCCAGGATGGAGGAGTTTGTAGTGGGTAGAGGGAGTAACATCTCCATGAGGCCAGGAGAAAGAAAAAAGTTAAAATACATAGCAGGTTCATGATGCCAGAGGTAGGCAGTGCTGCAAGGAGCTGTTGTGAGCAGAGTGAGTGTGAGCAGACTAAACAGCAGGTGTGTGCCTGATCCTTGTCAAATGTTTAGCTGTATTGCAATGCTAGAGTCAGGTCAGGGTTTCAGTGTATTGTGCAGTCAGTTTTGGGAGAGACTGCAGTAAATAAGTTGTAAAGGGGTGGGGGTTGAACTAGGCAGGTTAGCAAGCTTGGGGTCATAGTGTGATCTGAATAGCTTACTGTTTGTTGTCTTGAGTAAAGAGCTTGCAGTAGATCCAGTCCCCAGTCACCTCTAGTCAAACTATAGTCTAACTGTATTTATCACTTAAAAAGCTCACTTTAAATGCCTCACTGTCTAATGCCTAATGCAGTTCCTGCAAAGATGCAGGAAAGGTGTTGGTATTATACAAATAAAGCAGTCACATGACCCTCCCCCTCCCCAATAAATCAGCTTGTTCCAGTTGGTCAATTAACAGCACAGAGTTAAGAGGGAAAAAAAACACTTTTTAAATTCAAACATACTAACTTATATCAATTCTACAAGGCCAGAGTCAGTCTGTCTTTTACACAGGATTTGCACATCAGGAACATACTTATATAAATTCTACAAGGCCAGAGTCAGTCTGTCTTTTACACAGGATTTGCACATCAGGAACATACCTGTGAAGAGAATGCAATTAGATCCATGTCATATCAGCTGAGGTTATTGGTCTTGCATGAAGAAAGTGAGTATATTAACTATAGTCTAACTGTATTTATCACTTAAAAAGCTCACTTTAAATGCCTCACTGTCTAATGCCTAATGGGAGAAAATATATCACAGAAATGATGGTGAACTAATGGAAAGCTTCCCAATATAGGTTGTAAAGGCTAATACTGTATGGGAATTAAACAATGCTTCGGATACAGATAAATCTATCTTAAATATAATAGAAAGCCAATGATCAATTGGGGTCTAAAGTTTTAAGCATACAGGAAAACACTCTATTACCAGGAAGGCCTATTCACTTTTTAAGAGCTTTCTACTAAGGTATAGGACCGGACACTCTTCCCTCTCTACCTCCTGAGACAAGACACCTCAGAAATAGGTTTAGGAGCCATCTGTATGAAGAATGAAGGGCTTCTCAAAGTATGGACACTCTAAAACTAGCTCTGAACAAAGTATCCTTTTCACTCCCTGAAACACCTCCTCCCATTGTACTGTCCACTGGACTTTATTGGATGCCACTTTTCTTATTAGATTGGTGAGGGGGGCAGGGACTGTGGAAAAATTTGGTATGAAATTCCTATAATACCCTGCTAAGCCCAGGAAAGTTCTCACCTGCTTTTTTGTTGTTCGTACTGGATAATCCATCAACGCATGCACCTTGCTGCAGACAGGCTTTATTTGTCCATTGCCAAGTATATAGCCAAGGTACTTTTTTCACTTGTTCCTATTGAGCATTTTGCTGGATTGGCAGTCAGACCTGCGTTTCTAAGGGACCTTAGTACTGCCGACACTTTAGCCAAATGTGTTTCCCAATCTGTGGAATAAATGACTACATCATCAAGGTAGGCTGCTGCAGATTTGTTAAAGGGTAACAATATCTGATCCATTAACCTCTGGGAGGTAGGGGGAGCCCCATGCAATCCAAACAGCATGGTCTGAAAGTGAAACAGACTACAGGGAGTGGCAAAAGCTGTCTTTTCCTGTGACTTTCCTGTTTAAGGGATCTCCCAATATCCCTTGGTCAGATCCAATGTCCTGATATACTTGGCCTTACCCAACCTCTCCAACAATTTATCAACTCTGGACATGGGTACGCATCAAATTTAGAAACTGCATTTACTTTTCTAAAATCTACACTGGCGACACACTTTATTCGAGCTCGGCTAGTCCCACGAATTCGGGTATACTCGGGTGTATTGAGGTTTGTGACTGTTTTCTGCCCGAGTGCATTGGGTTATTTTCCAGACAGGGATTGAAGCATTTTATTCCCGCTGGCTGCAATACTGCACAGTATATATATATATACTGCATTACAATTCATGAATTTATGCCATCTGGTAGACACGCGAAGCATTGCAGCCTATTAAATCCTAATCATTATCATTTAACAGATCAGCCGCCCGTCAGCCAGGCATGAACCCAGGCTGGGAAGGCAAACGCAACGGGGCTTGTCAGAGATGAGGAGCGGCGCATTCCAGGTATCTGCCAGGTACATACTGGGTATTTGCTCGAATAAAGTGTGTCGGTGCAGTATACAAAACCGTGACCTTTCTATCACCCCCAATTTGAGCATGTTTTCTAGTTTTGTTTCTACTACTCCCCTTAATTTTTCAGGAATTCGGAAATTTCTCTGTTTCACTTTCTTACCTGGTTCCGTTTTGACATTGTTTTTCTTTTCCCTGACTGCAATTTCATAGTCTGCGTGTCCCACTTTTCGTGCTACCTCAAAGGGTCCTTGCCATTTTGACAATAACTTCGACTCTAGTCGGAAGCAGAAGCAAAATCCTATCCCTTGGCTGAAATTCCCTAATGCGAGCACCTCTATTATAATTCCTTTCTTGTGCTATTTGTGCCTCTCGCAAATTTTCCTGTGCAAACACCCCTAGACTTTCTAATCTTTCTCTTAGTTTTAATACATACTGTACTACATTATTTATCCTTGGCATTTGTTCTTCCCACATTTCTTTTATCAAATCCATAATTCCTGTTAGTTGTCTTCCATAAAGTAACTCAAAAGGTGAAAACCCTGTGGAAGGCTGGGGAATACACCAACCCCTCCACCTTAATTCCCACTACTTCCAAAGATACTGCACCGACACACTTTATTCGAGCAAATACCCAGTATGTACCTGGCAGATACCTGGAATGCGCCGCTCCTCACCTCTGACAAGCCCCGTTGCGTTTGCCTTCCCAGCCTGGGTTCATGCCTGGCTGACGGGCGGCTGATCTGTTAAATGATAATGATTAGGATTTAATAGGCTGCAATGCTTCGCGTGTCTACCAGATGGCATAAATTCATGAATTGTAATGCAGTATATATATATATACTGTGCAGTATTGCAGCCAGCGGGAATAAAATGCTTCAATCCCTGCCTGGAAAATACCTCAATGCACTCGGGCAGAAAACAGTCACAAACCTCAATACACCCGGGTATACCCGAATTCGTGGGACTAGCCGAGCTCGAATAAAGTGTGTCGCCAGTGTATGAGGAATTTAGGTCTGGCAGGGTCTATTGCCTCCCCCAGGGTCAAGTAGGTGTGAGCATAATTTACAGTCCATGTGGAGACAATGTCGGGACATGTGACCCAGCTCACCACAGAAAAGCCACACTATGGGATCTGTGGCGGACACCGACTCCCTTCTGGCTTCTGGAGTCTCTTGTAGGGCCTCATTTGACCCCCCCCGGTAGGGCCTGGTTGGCGCAAGCTATATCCCATATTGAATGCAGCCAGAGTCCTCAATTCGGCTCCTGAATCTCTGTCTGGTGGAGGAAAATTGCCTTTTCCAAATGTACTGGGTTCCTCCAATGGCCACCCTTGGACCATGCCCAAAAATGTCTCCATTAGTTTGGAGGCTTCAAGGAGGGTCTTGGCCGAATGCCGACAAACCCACTCCCTTCCGCCTAGTGGTAAAACCCACAAAAACTTTTCTAGGGCGACTAAATCTGCGACCTCGATGGAGCTGCGGGTCTCTGGTTTTAGCCAGCGCCAGCAGTAGCCCAGTACACGTTTGGCTAGGACTTGGGGTCGCATACCTGGGGAATACCGCTCTTCTCAGAAGCGTTGCGGATAGGTATCCTCTGTTATCGCCATGCGGCTCAGGATTGCAGCCTTGACTTGGGCATAGTCGAGTGCTGCGGTATTGTCAAGGGCTCGATATTCCACCTGTGCTTCTACTGTTAACTGTGGGGCCAAGTGGGCGGTCTTCCTTGGGCCACCGTGAAAAAAACACAACTCGCTCAAACGTGATTTGGTAGGCCTACGTCTAGTCATCTGGTCCCATTTTCGTCAGCCTAATGGCAGGACTCTGATTTCCAGTGCCTGGGTTCCGGGAAGCGGGACGTGGGGCCTCAGTGTTTGTTGTAGCGCCCATCTGCTGTACCAGCTGCTCTTATGCCTGTGTCTGGTGATCTGTTAGCTATAGGAAAAACTGCTACTGTGCGGCCTGGTTTTCAGCCTCTCGCTGCTGTTGGGAGGCCTGTTGTTGATGCTGTTGGGCAGCTTGTTGCTGCTGCTGTGCAGCATGTTGTTGTAGTATTAGCTGTAATTGTTGCTGTTGTTCAGCCCGTTTTTCAGCCTCTCGCTGCTGTTGGGCGGCCTGGTTTTCCACCAACTATTGTATCAATTTTTCCATCTCCATTTTGGTAACTTCAGGTGTGTTCTAAATACTGACCAGAGGAGGCCCACTTCGGACACCATATGTGACGGAGCAGCTTTGTCAGTATGGTCAGAAAAGAGCTCACACACCACTTTCTTCATTGAAAAGTCCTTTATTTCCCTTACCAGGGAAGCAGATTGTAGCTGCACAGAGAATAGAGCAATGAAATTAAATGGCATAAATCTGCAACAAAAACAATAGTTCCATGCACACCAAAGGGAGTTGAGGCTTTCCCCCTCAGCCAGGCTCTTTGCAACTTGTTTCCTCACAGGTTCAGGGGCAAAATGACAGCCTGGAAGAAATCTGCTGTCTGCCTTTTAAACCTCCCCTTTCCAATCAGCTAGCAGATCTACCAGCTGGGGTGTGGTTCTTTTGGTCTGCTAAAGTGAGAGAGTTTTTTTAACCTCTTGTATACTCTATCACATACTTACATTACTGTATAGATGGATTTCTGTGCATTTCTGTAATTGGCATCAATCTACACTTTGATTCCAGTGTGATTAAGTGCATTTTTTTCTTGATATACACTATTAAAATGTAAAAAAAAAAAAAATGCTACCATGGTTTCCTGTATTTTTGATCATTTTTCTCATTGAGTGCTAGGAACTCTATTTAGTTTTATTTATGTACATATGTTTACCATGGTGCACAAAATACAAATACTAATAAAAAAAGGCGCCAAATGTAAGAAAATGGATATTGACATACCAACACATGCTGCTAATGATTTTGGGTGAACACATTTGTTTTTAATGCAGCACGCTCTTAATATATTCTGAAAACACAGGTCTTCTTTATAGATAGCCCCCAGTACCATTGATTATGTTCTGCTGAGCCTGCACCATGTCAATCTATATCAATAAGAAGTTCAGAAATGTTTTGAAGAGAGAACAGAAAAAAAGTGACACAAAGGGAAAAAAACTTTAAAAAGAGGGAGATTTTAATTTGCTCTACAATAAAGTTTTAAAATCTGAAATATAGAATTGCACGAATCAAAGAAATATTGTATGCTACAGTTTTGGGCCAAGTACAAAAAGAATCTGAGTTTGTGTCAATTTTGTGTTTAGAATTAAAAAGCCTTTAAATGCAGTGTGAGACATGTAAGGAGATGGAGGAAGATTTCTTAAGTACTTATTTGCTTTGACAGTTTGTTCAACCAGCAGCAATATCTTCGATTTAATGCCTGTAGGCAATATTACGGTAGCTTTGTTTTTTTGTTAATAAATATATGTGGCATTGCAGATACCTGACAGATCATACAGACTCCCTTCATATTTACCCAATGTTACCAAACGTTTAATTTTTTTCTGTATATCAACATAAATTACTGCAAAACACTAACTAATACATTTTCATGGCCAATAAAAAGGTGCTAAATTGGATTCTTTTTTTTATGTTGGTCTAAATCACAAAGAAGGTTTTTTCCAGTTATTATTTGCATTTTTTTTTTATTTCTAAAACTTATCTCAATGGCTTGGCACAAGAAGAGAATAGCTAAAAGTGCATGCAATAGGGAATCTGATCATTTTCAGTAGTATGGATACAGTACAAACGCCCTATTTTTTGTCAACTCCTTGCAGTGTTACATTCATTTATTAGCCTGAGTAGAATTGTATTTGATTTTAATTCTGCTTAATAGAAACTTGCAGATTTGTGCAAGGGAAAAAAATTCTCTCATGCTAGGGCAAATTAGTAAACAAAATATAGGTGATAGACAGCACACTGAAGAAAGTTTAATGTAATGTTATTTGCAGGGTGCAATAAGGAACAAAGAGAGGACCCCAGTTCCTCCCAATACAATATACACACTGAAACGTTCCAGCACTCACTGACTATTGGAAGAAAGGTCAAACCCGGAGTATGCCAAAAAGAACCGAATTTAATGAAGATAGCAAGATAAACAAAAAACCTGGAATGATGTCACATCGGCAAGGAATACACAAAAATGGACCCTAGGGGTAGTGAAGTAGGGTAAAATATACAAGGGAGGGGATACCACAATGGGAGAGGAGGAGGGAACCAAAAAAAAGGTGGCGGGGTGTATGTAGTGGGTTGGCAACCAGGGGGGCAACGTTTAAAAGACCAATGAGGTATTTTAGGTTGCTCCTTGGTCTGAAGCCTGTGGCGCTCTGCCTACTGACTGCTAGTGGCAGGCCTTGTTTGGTGATCCCTCCTCTGACCATAGTCATCTCTACTCACCTCTATACCAAGACAACGTGACTATATTGGCTGATTTAATATTATTTATTACTTCATTTATTGCTGCTCTGTTGAGATCCCTCCTCTTGTTCATAGATCTACGTAATTAATACCACAGATTGTAGACTTCCTTTCGTTGGACCCTGCAATTACTATTGTTGGACTTGTTTTGAACATTGATTTTATTTGTATTCATAATTTTCTCTCTCTCCCTTTCATTTATATCCTTTAGAGACCTTCCTGACCATCTCCTGCTGTCCAGGATCACATAAGACATGCTTGTGCGCTGTCATCTTGTTTACACATGCGCATCTACAGCTGGTGACGTTCTCCTGTGTATCCAGGGAACAGGAACTCCGCTGAGGACTCGCGACGTCGCCATGGCAACCGGAGACGCATTTGCTACCAGCAGTGTCCCCCATGCATGCGCCTGCATCTACCAGTGGTTCCTGAGCTGTGTATGTGAGGAAATCATCAGCTTAGAACGATCAGCTGTGCTAATTGCTGATGAGTCAGAGACTTTGCTTCCTTCCCATGTCGATTGGCCGTGTGGATACACGCCCACCTATGACATCATCACCCTGGGCCATTATCTGCTTTGCAGAATTGTGCAGTCTTTCAGAACTTCCCACACAGCAGGAGAGAGAGAGATTGAGGATTATCTAGACCCTGACTAAGGATTTTACAGTTGGATTTTGTATCTATTGAGAATGTAATTCTCTTATTAGGATCTGGACTCAGTGAACTTTGTTCTGATTACGGTTACTGCATTTTGTGTTTGGTTTTGTTCTTTACAGTGGGGCTATAAGGGTTTAGGGATGTACCTTTTGTCCCTTTGGACTTGGGGGAAGGGCCCGAGGAAGAGGTTCATGCCCCGAAACCTTGCCCCCCTGGTTACCCACCCACTACATACCCCCCTTTTTTGTTGTTCCCTCCTCCTCTCCCAATGTGATATCCCCTCCCTTGTTTATTTGACCCCACTTCACCACCCCCAGGGTCCATTTTTGTGTATTCCTTGCCGATGTGACATCATTCCAGGTTTTTTGTTTATCTTGCTATCTTCATTAAATTCAGTTCTTTTTGGCATACTCCGGTTTTGACGTTTCTTCCAATAGTCAGTGAGTCCTGGAACATTTCAGTGGGCAAAATAGTAAAGTTCCACGGTGTCAGCATCACCAAACAAAACTAAGGGCCTACAATATACTGTGTGGTTAGTCAACAGCATATAATACAATGATACAAAAGTAAAAGCAGCACACCAAAGAAATAATTCAAAACTTAATTAATCTATATTTGTATTATAGTATATTACAGAAAAATGGGGTGTCATGTCTGAAGGAACTGGCACCCCATTGTACCAAACAAAAGAAATGTGGTGCACCATATGCTGTCAGGGGTCTGATCCTGTGTTAGATCCTGTTATGTGAATCAATAACATGATAGGAAAACAGTGGGCACTCATGAAGTTGAAGAAAGGGTTTCTATATTGAATATACATATTCCTCCTATGCATTTCAGTCCCGGGTGGGACCAAAACGCATAGGAGGAATATGTATATTCAATAAATAAACCTTTTTTCAAGTTCACGAGTCCCCACTGCCTTCCCGCCATTGAACTAAAATGAAGACACCACCAATGATTGATACTACATGGCCGGCGTATGGAAATGTCATAAAAAAGGAGGTGGGGTGTATAGTATTTGTAAAGATCAATGAACAAAATCTTTATTTTTTTTGCTATCTTACCATATTGTCTATTCTGTTTGCTTATGGGAAACCCACTAGTAAGATGAGCACCTTCCTAAACTCAGTGGCCTCAAGATACCAACTTCTTTTTGACCTAGAAATAATGCAAAAGGTTAATAAAAGACGTGTGATCATGTCTGTGGACATATACCTTAAGTAAATAAAATGGTTAAGGAAAAAAGTTAATATGAGTCATGGTGAAATACTCAGTCTGAATCTTCATCGGTGTGCAGCAAAGCATATCAGATAAAAGAGTTTTTAGTTATACATAAAAATACAATAAGACATGTTCCACATCTTCAAGAGCTGTCATATTTGATAAGAGGAAAAAGTTCAATTTTTCACATAATTCCAAATGAATGTTATTCATGAATATTTGGGATTGAACTATCAGTCTGTTTCATATTTCAGAATCAAAAGTTGTAAAACATGTTACACATCATTATTTTGGGAAAAGGTAAAAATATATATATATTTACAATAGAGTTTAAATATCAAGGTGCTATTTGAATTTAAACCAAATGTTTATCCTTCTTGAGTTGAAGTAATATTTACGTTTAACTGTTATATAAATTCCAATTTACAGATTTTTAAAGTATTTTATAATACAGTACATAGTTTGTCACATCATGTCGGTTTATTATTAACAACACCTAGCACAGCTTGAGTTGGTAAGAGAGATATAGAGGAAAGGAAAGCAATTTTGAGCACTACAAGATGTGCTGTAGTGAATGCAAGCTTAACAAGTTCAAATTTCCGTCTGTAGAATCATTGATGGAGAAACATTTTTGCAGGCCTCCTAAAATAGCCAATATCATCATTTTCTTAAAGAAAAAGTTACATTATTTATAATTCAGCCGTTACGATTGTTGCTTTTTCATACTGTGGTCATGTTCCAGTCCTGACTTCAGATCTTACACATAGCAAAGCAGCAAACTGGCCAGCAAATGCGACTACAGATTCAGGTCCATGTCATTATCACAATGTTAATCAGAAGTTTGTTGGCAAGTATGCTTTGGAAAGCTGCAGCATTGATTTTTCTGACAGGTATAGGTCATTAAGTTGTCTATAGGAAAAGTATTATATTGTATGTTTAGTTGGGCTTACTTGAATACAAGGAGGGATGCAGGCACTCAAAGATGAAGCTACGAAGGTACTTAGCTGCCGGTGCTCTGTTTAAAAAGGAGTCCAAGGGTCCCAATAGATGCATAGATGAGCAGCGAGAGACAGGCACACGTTCCTAAGCAAAATTATTTTAATGTGCCAAATATAGACCAACGTTTTGGCAGTATCACGCTGCCTTTGTCAAGGAGTAGGGCTTACAACAATGTTCAAAAACTACTTGACACCATTTAAATGGTCAAACACATTACAAATAGTTATCTAGCCCATCTTCCCCCTCCCAATCGCAGATCGGGTCCCCTAAGGTGTTCTGGGGTCTGGCTAGGTGTCTCTGTGTGGTGCATACCTGCTGGCAGTACATCCAGGGTAGTAAAAAACAGAGAAAATACTGTGCGCTACTATCTAACCCAGAATATGGAATATAAATAAAGTGCAGTGACTAAACCACATAGATAAGTGAACAAGAAATAAATCACAATAACCACAGTGAGGGTGTATATAAGAAGAAATTATATCACATAACCGTGTATTGGTAGAGGCGTCTGCTGCTATAAACACAGGGGGTGGCTCAGCACCCCCCACACTCTAAGAAATGGAAACAAAAGAAACAGCGCACAACGCCAAATAGTGAAGCAAATATTGCTATATATTAGTAATTACAGGGTAATAAATCTGCGTACATCAAAACAGTGGAATAGGTGCATTTAGTGTGTTTCACACAAGTTACCACTCAGCAACTGTTGTCAGAAGAGTCTGGAGCTTGCTTCTCTCAGCGGGGGCGCTACGTTGGTTCAGGAGCAGGATTAATGTCCAAAACCCCTCATCCAGCAGTACATCGCTCCCAAGGGGATTTCCCTTTACAGCAACCAGGCTCCGTTGCAGGTATTGGTGCTTGGTGGGACCGCTCGCGCTTCCAAGCCGTCTGGTGCAGCTCGTGTAGCTCAGCGAGCAGATCCACTGTGCGGGGGTGAGACCTCAGCTCTGCAAGGGTACACTCGGCGTGCCACGTTGTCGCTCCGTCGCGGGATACTGCGTGATGACGTCACAGTCTCCGCAGCTGCGAGGGAACCGGCAGGGAGGCAGTCAAAGTCTCTCAGAGTTTCTCATAAGCCCAAAATTACCACCGGGAGTGATACTAGCAGGGTGAAGCCAATGGAGGCAATGGCAATATTAAAGCACTAGATAAAAATCATCCAACATGTTTCCCTGAAGAAGTAGTTTATTCTACGAAACATGTTGGATGATTTTTATCTAGTGCTTTAATATTGCCATTGCCTCCATTGGCTTCATCCTGCTAGTATCACTCCCGGTGGTAATTTTGGGCTTATGAGAGACTCTGAGAGACTTTGAGAGACTTTGACTACCTCCCTGCCGGTTCCCTCGCTGCTGCGGAGACTGTGACGTCATCACGCAGTATCCCGCGACGGAGCGACAACGTGGCACGCCGAGTGTACCCTTGCAGAGCTGAGGTCTCACCCCTGCACAGTGGATCTGCTCGCTGAGCTACACGAGCTGCACCAGACGGCTTGGAAGCGCGAGCGGTCCCACCAAGCACCAATACCTGCAACGGAGCCTGGTTGCTGTAAAGGGAAATCCCCTTGGGAGCGATGTACTGCTGGATGAGGGGTTTTGGACATTAATCCTGCTCCTGAACCAACGTAGCACCCCCGCTGAGAGAAGCAAGCTCCAGACTCTTCTGATAACAGTTGCTGAGTGGTAACTTGTTTGAAACACACTAAATGCACCTATTCCACTGTTTTGATGTATGCAGATTTATTACCCTGTAATTACTAATATATAGCAATACTTGCTTCACTATTTGGCGTTGTGCGCTGTTTCTTTTGTTTCCACATCCAGGGTAGGAAGGGAGCGATAAATCAGGAACACCCCAAAAAAGAGTAAACATATATGGTGCAATAAAATCACAAAAAATGGGCAAAAAGAAAAACTTGGCTCATATGAATTACCTACTTACAAAAAGTAGGTGAAGAATCAGCGTGTAACAGGGAACAGGGTTGCAGGAACTCGAGAGGGCTTGCACTCTGGATCAACTCATGAGGAAACACAGCAGAAAAGAGACCATAGTGCAGACCAGCAAAAAGCTTTATATCGCAATAAAAGGTGAGGAGTGTACGCACAATGTGTACAAGTAAAATAGGCACATAAAATAGTGAAGCAGTAGATCTCACGCTAGAGAAGTGGTGACCGGACCATCTCTCCAATACTCCTGCAGTCAGACAGTGTTCAAGCGGCGTCTGACGTCACATCCGTTTGGGGCTTGACAGCTTCCGGTAATGCGGGGGAAGGAACAAGTACGTAGTACAGCGGACTCCTCTCCTCTGGAATGGGGATTACTGTGCAGGAAATGAAGCTCTACGCGTTTCGCTGACTGGCGTCAGCTTCATCAGGAGCAGTATAATGTCCATAATGGATGTAGTAATTATATAGTAAATTCGGTAAATGTTTAACTAATTGTTGATTAATTTCACAGGTTCTCTCACATGGAGTACATAACTCTGTGTTTAAATGCAAATCAAGCAATTACTAAACTTTATTTATCAGATAGAAAACTTAAAATATATGAATAAATCAACTCATATAGATAGATGATAAAGCGATAATATAATAAAATAATAAAAATGGCGATAGAAAACAACAAACAAAACAATGGCGAGTTGAGGAGAGAGAGAGAAAATTGTGTTAAATATGTAGTCTATAACTCATTACAATATGAATAGTTAATTCAAATATGAATAATAATGAAAATAGATAATAATAATAGAAAGGAACAAGAGTGAGAGAAAAATCCTTAGAGGTCCCATATTTACTAGAAGATTTTTGGTAATTTACACATAAAATATTTTTATTAAAAAAGGTGTTATTTCAAACTCGACATTAAGTCCATTAGGTATTAAAGTGTTCAGTTTGTGGATCCAATACATCTCACGTTTACTCAGATCTATATCCCTACTACGACCCCTCCAATGTTTGGTGACATTTTCTATAGTGCTAAATATAAGACCTCTTGGGTTTGAGTGGTGAAAAAGCGCAAAATGCTTGGACACATTATGGGTCATCACACCCCGTCTGATGTTACTGAGGTGTTCAATAATGCGTTTCTTGATTGCTCTTTTAGTTTTACCCACATACTGTAACCCACAAGGGCATTCCAGTAGGTATATAACATATTCAGTATAGCAATTCTTATATTGTTTTATTTTAAAAATTTCATTTTTATTATTTGATTTAAAATTCTTTTTATCTTGTTGCTTATATTCACAGGCCTTACAAGTGGAGCAACCGAAAAAGCCTTCAAGTTTCGTTTCAATTTTTTAAGGGCACTTGCAGCCATGATATTTTTCAAATTTTTCACAATGATTTTGGGATTGTCAGGAATTTCGTTTTTTTAATATTGGATCATTAAGTAAAATATGCCAGTGTTTTCATACTATTCTGCCAATATTATTGGCTTCTCTATTAAAGGTGGTTAGAAAAGCTGTGTCGAAGTTGTTATTTGTATTTTGTTTCTTTATACTAGGTTTAATTAAATCTTTTCTATCTAAAGCTGTTGCTTTTTGAAGTGCTACATTCAAAACCGCTTCTCTATATTTTTTCTCAATAAATCTTGATTTAAGTGTCTCACATTGATGTTCAAATATCTCATCTTCAGTTCACTTATTCCACATTATTGCTGTGTAGCGCCATTCTAGATCACTTGGGTTACTAAGCATACCTGCTGGCAACAGGAGGGCCTGAGTCTCCCGCGATGACATGGGGGATAACAGGAACAGGTTACTGGGGTGGATGCCTTCGTTCTGGTCCAATGGTGCAGCTCCTCCATCTATAGTAAGCCCCAGGAATGCGGCGTGGAATCCTTACAACAGAGTTTCCCCACAGGGATGAGAGATTCCAGTCTCACACAAGGATTATCTTTAAAAGCAGCAGTCTCTTTATTCTCCAAGGCAGCAGCAGCAGCAGCCGACAAGTACAGTGATGCACAGTCCACTAACTGTTCTCCCTTGTGATGGTCCTGCCTCCACTCTGGACCCTACAGGCATCCAGAGTGGGGCTAGCTCTTCCCTCACCCCCTAAGCAGGGTGAGAGGTACTTGGTCCACCTCACTAACTATAGCTAGATCAGCTCTACTCATGAGCTGATAACTCCTCTGCTTCCTAACACTATCTCACACTCTAACACTTCACACTTGCACTAAATAGGAAGTGACACTGCTTTATGTAACCTCCAGTAGGCACCGCCCCTGCATCTCTTGATTGGACACAGGGTCACGTGACCTACCTTCACTCAAGCAACCCAGTGTCATAAGCGGGGGAAACCTATGTCAACTCCTGGCAATCTGCACTTAGTAGAGTTTACACACAGCAGGAGGATAGAACTATAGCCCCATTTCTTATCAGGGCTACACTCTCCCTCAGGTCGAATCCAATGGTCCCCACTTGGACCTAATTTGCTGCACCATCCTGCAGGTGAACAATCTGTGAACATACAAAACATAATTAATCAATATTGTGTACACTAGACTAACACCCATGATGGCGACATAACACAAAGGGAAACTCCCAACATGGAGAACCCTAACTCAATAATAATGATGGGATCAGGCTTCTTCACTTCTCGCCCGTTGTGATCCACAATTTTAACAAAGAAGGGTTGTACAGGCTCATTCTCCGGTCTGTACAGGATGTTATGCATAAATATATTCCTGCCTGTACTCTAAGCCTTTATCACAGAACATATTTTATCCTCCCTTATGTAGGTAGTGTTACCAAACTTAATCCTCAAGTGTTCAAGGACTGCATCTCTGAGCCAGGTATCTCTCTGGTCCTCGATCTCCTGCACTTACCAGAACTCCCTCCTACTGTCTCTGTACGTTCTCCCTACCTACCAATTAGATTGTAAGCTCCTCGGGGCAGGGACTCCTCTTCCTTAATGTTATGTTTGTCTAAAGCACTTATTCCCATGATCTGTTATTTATATTATCTGTTATTTATTCGATTACCACATGTATTACTACTGTGAAGCGCTATGTACATTAATGGCGCTATATAAATAAAGAGATAACAATACAGACCGGCGCCTCAATGTCCAAACTGAATGAGTCCAGAGATGTGCTGCAATGTCCAAAAATGCTGATCCGGCAGAAGGACTGCAGACTCCGCAACAGCACACGTGGTTTCATGCAAGGGAGATAAAAAGAAAAATCATAGCGTGACACTACAAACTATAAACATATAACTCATACAGACATAACATACATGACAAACAACACTCACAGAAAGGCTGACAATAATACAGAGATTTATTTAAACAATACTAAAAACAAGAGAGCTTGGGAGCGGGTCGAGGATCCAGTGTGGTAAAACTGGAATCCTACTTACAGCAAGCCAGAGGGGTACAAGCGGTGTGTATACTATGTATACTGTGCAGTTCTTTGGTCAGCTTCGGCGCGTGGTGCTGGTGTAATGGCCGCCGGCGCTTCCTCCAGTTGTTCCTGGTCTCAGCGTCCCTGCAGGCCAAACCTCGCGAGATTCCCGTCAGCCGTGACGTCACTCGCTAGGTGGAGCTACTCGCCGCCGCTTCCTCCTGTACCGCACGTCGTTCGCTCGAGCTGTAACTGGGTGCTGTGACCTGCTCCTTGGAAAGTCTCTTGTGAACAATCTCTAAAACACCCAACGCGTTTCGTGCGCATGCGCACTTCTTCAGGGGATGATTAGCACAGTCCATGGTTGCCTTTTGTAATGGCAAGTGCAGTCCAATTGGTGGAAATAAAATGTCTTTACACATTCTTTGTCTGCAGTGGTGATTGGCTAATTAACCTGTCAGTCATGGTTGTGCTAAACTATGGCAGCCTAACATACACAAACAACATACACAACATTAAACAAAAATCTTATAAACAAAAACTAATCAATCATGTTGTCCTGATTTATAGAGTATATATTTAATATAGATGACTCCAGATAGTCTATTATCCCACATATATGTTCAAAAGCCTGCACCGGAAAATATATATATATTTAAAATCCAAGATGCAGTATAAGGTGTCTTATAAAATTAAAATGACATTTAAAAATTCAATTGATTGAAACACTTATTAATGAATCAATCTCTCGAATTCCTAGGTTAATAAAAACTTAAATAAATACTTATATATTTAAAAAACCTTGATATTATATTTAAAATTATTATTTAAGAAAGACACCTAGATCAAAATCTATATTTAGTCCATTTGGGGACAGGGTTTTCAGCTCATAGATCCAGTAGGCTTCACGCCTACTGATCTGTTGTAGCTGATCTCCCCCTCTCCAATGTACTTGTGCGTTTTCTATTGCCTGACATTTCAGCCCAGCAGGATTTTTATTATGGTGCACACTGAAATGGTGCGAAACACTGTGTGTGGCTAATCCTCGTCTAATATTATAGATGTGCTCATAAATTCTTCGTTGATAGCACCTGCCAGTCCTGCCCACATATTGTAGGCCACACGGGCACTGCAATAGATAGATCACAAATGTGGAGTGGCAGTTCATAAATGTTTTTATATTGTAAATTTTATTTGTTACATTAGACTTAAATGTTTTCATGCTGTTGCTAAAAGTACAGGCTGTACAGCTCGCACATGTATAAAAGCCCTTATTTTTACTAGTTCTCATTATTTTATTGTTGTCAAGAGGGCAACTTGGGGCTAAACGGGTTTTTAAATTTGCTGCTTTGGTAAAGATAATTTTGGGTTTCTCTGGGAGGCATTTAGATAATACATCGTCACAAAGGAGTAGCGGCCAATGTTTATTGAAAATGGATCTAATTTTTGGCGCCATCTCATTATACTGAGTGACGAAGGCCACTTCATTGGTGGATTCCAATGGTCTCTTATTTTTGTACTCTAATAGTGTATTACGTTCAATTTTATCTACTTGTACAGACGCTTCTTCTAAAAGTTTATCCGGATATCCTCTATCTCTGAATTTGTCTTTGAGATCAGACGCCTGGAGTGCATACACCCCAGAATCGGAGCAGTTGCGCTTCAGGCGGGTGAGTTGACCCCTAGGGATATTACGGATCCAACTCGGATTGTGTTGGCTGTCTGCCCTAAGGTAGTTATTAGCCTGCACTGGCTTGAAATATGTTTTGGTTTTTATTTGATTGTCTAGGATGTATATGCTTAAATCCAAGAATTCTATATGCTCCCTATTATAATTAAAAGTAAACTTTAGATCCCTGTCGTTAGAATTAAGAAATTCAAAAAACAACTCCAGTTGTTCCTGGCTCCCTGACCATACAAAAATAATATCATCTATGAAACGGCGCCAGAGCACAAGGTGTGCCCCAAATGGACAGTTGTTCCAGATGTAATCTGTCTCCCAACTGTCCATGAATAAGTTTGCATAACTTGGGGCAAACCCTGGGCCCATCGCCGTTCCACAGGTCTGTAAATAAAATTGTGAATCAAATTGAAAGTAATTGTGTGTCAAAATGAAATGTATACTATCTACTAAAATTTTTTTGAGTGCTGGTGATGTAGTGTCGTCTAGTTCTAACCTGCGTGATACTGCCTGACATCCTTTGTCGTGATTGATGGTAGTATACAATGAGGTGACATCCGCTGTCACCCACATGTATTCAGGCTTCCACTGCAGAGTACAAAAATAAGAGACCATTGGAATCCACCAATGAAGTGGCCTTCGTCACTCAGTATAATGAGATGGCGCCAAAAATTAGATCCATTTTCAATAAACATCGGCCGCTACTCCTTTGTGACGATGTATTATCTAAATGCCTCCCAGAGAAACCCAAAATTATCTTTACCAAAGCAGCAAATTTAAAAACCCGTTTAGCCCCAAGTTGCCCTCTTGACAACAATAAAATAATGAGAACTAGTAAAAATAAGGGCTTTTATACATGTGCGAGCTGTACAGCCTGTACTTTTAGCAACAGCATGAAAACATTTAAGTCTAATGTAACAAATAAAATTTACAATATAAAAACATTTATGAACTGCCACTCCACATTTGTGATCTATCTATTGCAGTGCCCGTGTGGCCTACAATATGTGGGCAGGACTGGCAGGTGCTATCAACGAAGAATTTATGAGCACATCTATAATATTAGACGAGGATTAGCCACACACAGTGTTTCGCACCATTTCAGTGTGCACCATAATAAAAATCCTGCTGGGCTGAAATGTCAGGCAATAGAAAACGCACAAGTACATTGGAGAGGGGGAGATCAGCTACAACAGATCAGTAGGCGTGAAGCCTACTGGATCTATGAGCTGAAAACCCTGTCCCCAAATGGACTAAATATAGATTTTGATCTAGGTGTCTTTCTTAAATAATAATTTTAAATATAATATCAAGGTTTTTTAAATATATAAGTATTTATTTAAGTTTTTATTAACCTAGGAATTCGAGAGATTGATTCATTAATAAGTGTTTCAATCAATTGAATTTTTAAATGTCATTTTAATTTTATAAGACACCTTATACTGCATCTTGGATTTTAAATATATATATATTTTCCGGTGCAGGCTTTTGAACATATATGTGGGATAATAGACTATCTGGAGTCATCTATATTAAATATATACTCTATAAATCAGGACAACATGATTGATTAGTTTTTGTTTATAAGATTTTTGTTTAATGTTGTGTATGTTGTTTGTGTATGTTAGGCTGCCATAGTTTAGCACAACCATGACTGACAGGTTAATTAGCCAATCACCACTGCAGACAAAGAATGTGTAAAGACATTTTATTTCCACCAATTGGACTGCACTTGCCATTACAAAAGGCAACCATGGACTGTGCTAATCATCCCCTGAAGAAGTGCGCATGCGCACGAAACGCGTTGGGTGTTTTAGAGATTGTTCACAAGAGACTTTCCAAGGAGCAGGTCACAGCACCCAGTTACAGCTCGAGCGAACGACGTGCGGTACAGGAGGAAGCGGCGGCGAGTAGCTCCACCTAGCGAGTGACGTCACGGCTGACGGGAATCTCGCGAGGTTTGGCCTGCAGGGACGCTGAGACCAGGAACAACTGGAGGAAGCGCCGGCGGCCATTACACCAGCACCACGCGCCGAAGCTGACCAAAGAACTGCACAGTATACATAGTATACACACCGCTTGTACCCCTCTGGCTTGCTGTAAGTAGGATTCCAGTTTTACCACACTGGATCCTCGACCCGCTCCCAAGCTCTCTTGTTTTTAGTATTGTTTAAATAAATCTCTGTATTATTGTCAGCCTTTCTGTGAGTGTTGTTTGTCATGTATGTTATGTCTGTATGAGTTATATGTTTATAGTTTGTAGTGTCACGCTATGATTTTTCTTTTTATCTCCCTTGCATGAAACCACGTGTGCTGTTGCGGAGTCTGCAGTCCTTCTGCCGGATCAGCATTTTTGGACATTGCAGCACATCTCTGGACTCATTCAGTTTGGACATTGAGGCGCCGGTCTGTATTGTTATCTCTGTGTGTTTTCACTAACTGTGTTTGGGTTAGTTTTTTCCTGGCAGCCGTTCTTTAATTTTTCACACTGTGTTTGAGTTGTATATATATATATATATATTGTTTAGCGCTATTCACACCACTCTTTTTTCTCAGCTATATAAATAAAGACATACAATACAATTATCGGCTCTGGCACGTACGGAAACTCATATCCATGAGATTGCCGGTATCTCGCCGCTATGGCTCTGTCTGCCCTACTTAATTTAGTAAGGTTCCGGTTCCCAGCCTTTCCTGGCAGTACCCAGAACTTTGGCTCCTCAGGCGCAACATCATCGTACAGAATAGATGAGCCTTTGCATAATGTCTCTCCACCTGTTATCTAACTCATCGGCAACCTCCTGTGGAGAATATGTGCCTACGTCCCACCAGTGATCTACAATATCTTTCTTTATTAACACAAATCTGATGCGGTCCATCCCCTCATGATACCCTGTGAATAATGGTGCCCACCATTTATCTCGGTGCTCATATGAGGATGACACACTCATACCTTCCTCAGACTCTGCTCTGGAGGATACACCAGATGTTGCTGCCTCTGTAGAGTGCGAGCCTTTATGCCTCCCTCTAATGACATTCTTATAGATCGTGGGGTTCATCTTATTTGGTTTGGGACTTACGGGACCCGCTTTTGCAGTAGACTGGGACCCTCGGGCCCTACCTCTAGGAACAGGATTAAACACAGTGGGGTTTGGTACATGTACAACACTTGCTAATGGTATCTCCCCATCAGAACCCTCATCACTTGTCACTCAATCCCGCCAATCAGTTGAAAACTTGGGCGTCTTATCCAGCTTACTCCCACTAGGACCTAGTGGCACGACACGTGACGGGGCAGGGGCAGTGGCCGGGGCAATGGCGCTAGGGGCAGTGACCATGGGATCGCCAAAGTCCATTTCAGTGTCTCTGAGTCGGGCGATGCCACGACTTGTAGGTAATTTCTTACTGGCTCTTTCGGCAGCACTTCGGGCTCCTCGCTTGGCTACTTGGGCTTTAAACTCATTGAACTCGGCTTCCAGCCCAGCTCTCCTTATGGAAGCAATCAAAGCTTCCGGGCCTCTGCGCCAGTCTGACCCGGAAGTGACGTCATCATTGGTCATCACGGAATCTCCATCCACTCCTTGGTCTCGCACCGGAAGTGCGTTGAGGACCGGAAGGGGCGGTGGTGGACCATCAGGGTCGTGGATGGGCAGGTAGGCCTCAAGCCCTTCTCTCTCCACAGATTCCTCCTTCACCTGGCGGGAATAAGGGGGTTGTGGTGTCCTCTTACCGCTCCGCTGTTTTGCGATGCTCTGTGGTTCCTCCGGAGCCATCTCGGATCCCAACACTGCCGCACTGGGAGTCGCCACAGCTGTGGGACTTCTACGCGGTTCAGCCCGCACCAGCGCTCACCGTCGGAGGGTCTCAGGACTCGTCTGCTCCATCTCAGGGGTAAGTGGGAATTCTTCTTTACAGCTGGGGTGGTCCACCGGCCAGCGCATGACCACCGATGACAGGCTGTCTCTCTCATCCGACGAGGACTGCAACGGCTCCTCCGCTTGGGAATCACCTTGAGTCCTTGCGGCACCGCCAGTGGGTATGGGTACGAAACGGGCCCGCTCCGCTACCTCCACTGCGGTCGCGCTCTCCTCCATCGGGACATCTCTTGGTGGCTGGGCCTTGGTCCCTACCTCAGGGGTGACATATGGGACCAGGGCAGCCTTCACATCCACCTCCTCCACTTCGATCAGCGTCGCTGGAGAGGCATCTCGCGGGGTCTTTATCATAGGGCATGGCTCGATAGGCCAGAAGTAGAATATGCCACACTGTTGGCACCGTGCCGTGGTACTTGGGGCCGGTCCAGGTGACCTGCATTGGACGCACAGGCAATGCAGATATTCTTGGCAATCAACCTCCACAACCAGGAAGCCTCCTGGAAGCAGATAAGTGGTCACGCGTAGGTCAGCCATCTTTTGCACGGGGGTTGATTCGCTCAGCTTCCTGATCTCACACTTAGCTCCTTCTCCAGTCAAGCAGAAGTGAAGTTCCTCAACCACACTTCCTGTCCCTCCTTCCGCTGGGGAGGACTGTGGGGATTGGTTCTTGGTGTGCCCCCTCCCGCTGGTGGAAACATGAGGAGGGGCACTCTCTCTCTTTGTGTGACGTGGCTTCGTCCGTCGGCCAGTCACTGCACAGGTGGGTGTGGCTTCGGCTTTCGCACAGCTCCCTTCTTTTGGCTGGGGATCTGGGTTTGGCGCCAAACCCCTGCACATCTCTCGCCACATTTCTCTTACAGCCTGCTTGCACGCAGCACGTGTGCGATCTAGGTTTGGCGGAATCACCATTTTGGATCGGCTGCAACCCGCGTTGCAGTGAATGACGCAGCTGTCGCCATTTTAACCTCCTCTATGCCCCGCAGAGCACATGTATCTCTCGCCGCCATCTTTAGTGAGCCCTCTAAGCCCACAATAGCGCTACTCTCAGTGCCTATGGTGTAACTCGTTCCTAGACAGTTACTACACTTAATGGTGCTCTAACCAATGAATATAACGCATGGCATACCCCAGGCTAAGCAGAACTCTCTCCTTGTACACTGCACTCGCTGATGGTTCATTACAAGCACTCTGGGCAGAATAGTAGTCATCAGGTGACCTGGCTACAGAAACAAAAAATAAATAGAAACAGTGGGAACTAACAATTAACAATGTGCCTGTAGACACCCATGTCTTATCACAAAAAAAGATTAGGTAATGCTCATTATAACTATCCAAAGTATTTAGTTACAATATAAACACTGGAAGTAAAAAAACAAATTTTAAAATATGTATGGTTGTCTGATTTATAGATATTTACATCTATATATAAAGGTGATAATCCCCTATGTTAATTTGTTAAACATTAGTGCCATTAATTCACTTGTCACAATGTTACTTCCTCTTCAACAAATTCAGTCTTCACCTTTCTTTGCTGAATCCTAAAAGCAAAAATATTCCCAACTGTCTAAAATCTAAAAAGCAAAAATATGAGACAAATGTGAAATACTGAACAGTAACATTCTTAAATATGATCTCATCTTCCTGTGTGTAATTAAGGACAGTGTTTCTTTTTTTATTATTTCCCGTATTGTGCTACTTAAAGGTGCAATAACTTCAAGGAGCAAAGGGAACTAATTCCAGCGACATGTTTAAGGGATCTGATCCAGGTAATTGATCCCTTTTTTTTTTAATTACCAAAATATGTCACCTATAAGGATTTTTAATTTGTTTGTTAAAGTTAGACCTCGGAGGGGTTTGATTTCCTCTGACTTCTTCCCTTTTGTGTGATGTCACTGTGTGTTCAGCAAGTGCTTGAGCAGCCAGAGTCCCATAACACCAACTACCCTTAACTTTATTGGTTCCCTGATAATGATGACACTGTGGGACAAGGTTCAAGAAAACACTTAATTGACAAACACTTCCCCATTTAAAGGCCAATCAGAAAATGCATCTTGCTGACTATGGCCCAGATCCGCAAAAGCTTAGTACCCTTTTGTGGATTTGGGCTTTGGTGGAATTGCCCTTTTAAATTAGTCCAGTGAGAATACAGAGATGTTTTAATCACAGCTGTTGGCAGACATCAAAATTAGCTAAATTAGCATTACTCCAAACTGTTTATCACCCTGAATCCTGAATCTCAGGTCATACTTGAAAACATGTCTTTTCTGGTAAATATTTTAAATAATATTATTAATAATATAATTAATAATAATAATAATAATTAAATGTTACGTTTATGTCTGAAGCACTTATTCCCATGACCCTTTATTTATATTATTATATTATTTGTTATTTATATGATTGTCACGTGTATTACTACTATGAAGCGGTATGTACATTAATAAAGACATACAATACAATATTAAAAGAAAAACACCTAACATGTATTACAATAGCTGTGAGTACACTATTTACTTGTTTCAATTACATTCACATCATTTAACATGGAAAAAAATGTGTTTCACTTTCAAGTAAACTAGATGTTTTACATTTTGACTTCCACCAAGGCAGACTGAATTACTCAAATGCAAGAGTACAATAAGACAAGAATGTAATATGAAAAGACTTACCAGTTCCTGTTGAAGAAGAACAGATGATGCAATTGGTACTGACAGTATTAGCAGTGTATAATGTTTATACTATAGCATGTGGCAGATTCTTCGCTCTTTATTGGTTACTTATTATGGGCAGTAAAGTCACAAATCTAAGGAACATATTTTCAGAACGTTTGATTTTGCTTCCCCAGTATATTTGAAGGCAGTCTACATAGAAGTCTGACCTGTGTACTAAAAGGATTGTAATACCTCTTGCAGATTTGTCATCGTTTTCCACTGGAATGGATTTAGAAAAACACTCTTTTGTGTGCCATGGTAGAATGTGTAACAAGTCACATCAGCTGAATAAATCTCAGCTGCATATAAAAGATACATCTTCTACTAAACTGCATCAACAGAGAAAAAAAGCCTGCTGGAATGGCAGTTCAAAAAGTTGGCATCATTGTAAAAAGGAAATAAATAAAACAGGGCACACCAAAAACACAGAAATTACTAAATGTTTTGTCATGCTATTGTTGCCCTGATGATCTCCAAAGGGGCTTAAACACTACCTGTAGCCCATCTTTTGTACTGATATGCTGCACAAGCAATAAATCAATTTCACTTTGAACGTCATAGTGTGCCATGGTTTTTCTTTTTTAGTTACTCATTGGATCCACACAATTACAGTACTTGTAAAGTAAGAAAAGAGATAGTCTCCATGACATGCGTAAACATTTCTGGCAAAATCTTTTCTTGTACTCAGGGCATTATTTGTATGATTTACATTTTAGCAAGGGCAGCATCTACTTCCTGTCATTTTCCAGGTGAGCAACTTAAAACAAACAATTACAATGTGTCCACTAGAAATGGTGTAATTAAGGTCTGTACCATTATCTTAGGGGAAATTAAAATCTAGCATAAAACCTGGGGTAAACAGAATGTGTTTATTGTGCCCGCACAATGTTGGAAGCTTTGGGTTTTTAAATAGATTAAATAATAAATTAATAACACTGTTCAAAATAAGGGACCTTCAGTAAATTATATGTAACACCTTTCCCCTATCCCTATGGGAAACAGCGGTAATTACAGTACTGGTTACCTACCTGTTAGGCGTACAGAAGGCATGGGCCTCTGCTCATGGGGATCCTGGGGTGACTGTGTGTTCTCTATATCTCTATGGTGCAGCGCCGCCACCTATGAAGATCCTGCATAGCAGGATGGCTCCTCACTTGTATATCTTTAGGATATATCCCTATAACACACTCACAACCAGGTATAATATAACTCCTTTACTGTGGTCCCACAGAAGGCCTCAAATAATACTCACAACACAATGCACAATAATAACAGGGGCAACAGTAATATCGTCCGGGGGTAGCTAGCCCCAATAGTACCAATAGTACATAGGGTGCTTGGGCACCTGTAACCCAGTGTCCAGCAAGTAACCACCCCCAATGTGTGTGTGAGGGCAGTGCTACCCTCTCCCTTGCGTTGGTACACAATGCCTTCCTAGATTAAGGTCCAACCAGGCAATACTTCCAAGCGAAGAAAAAGAAACCCTAAAAGTCCTAGCTTCACTGACTGGTTGAAGCAACTGGGGATGACTCCTGATTTACAGGACTATTTCCTGACTGTTCCTCTGTGATGGGAGAATCTTCCTCCACTGAACCTTGGTTCTCTTCATCGGTGAAATCTTGGATCCCAGTGGGGTCTCCCTGCACCGATTGTGGCATCATGGCCGACTGATCAATCTCATTATCAGCGCCTACTTGTGGATTGGGTAGCAAATGGTTACGATGCCATACCTTTATCCTACCCTCCGAATCCTTGATACAGTAGACGAGGAGGCCAGGCATCTGTGACTCCACTTCGTAGGTGGCATCTCTCCATTGGTCAGCCAATTTATGTTTCCTGGGTACTCCCAGATTTAATTGGAGAACCTTGTCCCCAGGCTCAAGTTCCCGATAGCGTACTTTACAATCATACCGCCTTTTGTTGTTCCTATTCAGTTTGTCAGTGACTTCTTCTGCTAACTGATACACCCTCTGCAGATTGTCTTTTAGTCATTGTACATACTGGTAATAGGTCGTATTGGGTACCCCATCAGTGGACACCCCCAGGCGAATATCAACTGGTAACCTGGCTTCTCTGCTGAAGATCATAAAGTATGTAGAAAACACTGTGGACTCGTGCCTAGTGCAGCTGTGGACATGCACCAAGGGTTTCACATGTTTTCTCCATCCTGTCTTCTCAGGGTCCCGCAGGGTACCTAGCATGTCAAGCAAGGACTGATTGAACTGCTCCGGTAGGGCATCTCCTTCAGGAAGATAAGGGGTCATGCAGGACTTCTCAATGTTGAGTAGTTTCAGCAGCTCTTTGATGAGTTTGCTCTAAAAGTCACGCCCTTGATCCGAATGCATTCAGTTGGGTAGCCCGTAGTGGGCGAAGTACTTCTCTCATAATACCTTAGCCACCGTGAGGGCCTTTTGGACTTTGGTGGGGAAGGCTTGGGCGTATTGTGTGTAGTTGTCAGTTATCATGAGCACATTCCCAATACCCCTAGAATCTGGTTCAATACCCAGAAAGTCCATACATAGTAGGTCCATAGGACCAGAGCTCTTCAGGTGGGCCATTGGGGCTGCCCAAGTTGGCTGGGTTTTACGCTGGATAGACCAACCATCTTCTCGTCCACCAGCGGGATGCTGAATTCACGCACTATGGTTGAAAAGTGAAACAGCCACCTTGCACACAAATCCGACCCCCGGGGGCCAATGAAAAAGAAATCATCTAAATAATGGATGATCCCCGCTGCCTGCACTCTCTTGCAGACCACCCACTCTAGAAATTTACTCAATGTTTAGAAAAAGAAGCAGGACAGAGCTCAACCCATCGGTAGGCATAGGTCAACGAAGTACTGACCCTCGAGCATTCAGCCCAGCAAATGAAAACAATCCGGTAGGAATAGGTCGACGAAATACTGACCCTCAAGCATTCAGCCCAGCAAATGAAAACAATCAGGGTGCGCTGGCAACAGTCTAAATGCTGACTTGAAGACTGCCTTAGCCATCAACGGTCCCTGTCCCATCCTTCCCACTAACGCCACTGCTTGATTAAAGCTAGCGTAATTCACTGAACACATTTCCCCCTCTATCCCGTTATTAACCGACGACCCCTCCGGGTAGGATAGGGATTGATTTAGCCTAAAAGCTCCATTCTCCTTAATGGGCACCACCCCCAGCGGTGACACCCTAAGATTGCTAAGAGGTGGGGAATCAAACGGGCCCGCCATCCTCCCCAACTCAATCTCCATTTCTATTTTTTCCCTTGGCACATAATCATTTAACCTGACCGACTTCAAATTTTTCTCGCCGCTTGATCCCACCTGATATTCAAACGGGATCCTAAACCTCTCCCTAAATCCATCTAACAGTAACTTGGCTGCCCCTTAATTGGGGTATTTTGCCAGCCATGGCGCCATTGCCTCTACAGATATTGGCGTTGGCACCCTCCTGGCCAGTCTGCTGTACTCTACCCCTAAAGCCCTTAGTATCCCTCTTGAAGCATTTTGAGCTGATATACTGGCCCCCACAAACGGCGCAGGCGTGCAGAAAGCAACAGTTGTCGTACTTGCATTTTGACTCATTGAAATCCCAACAAATGCCTGGCTGCTTACCTGTTGTGCGCCCCCCGCCATGTGCACTTGAAAGCCCCCCCACCATGCACCCCTATTGTGGCTTACCCCAAGAGTGGGCGTTGCCCCTCCCCCCGAGATGTGTTCCATGTATAAGTCTACATCCTGGGGGTTCCATGAAATCACTCCCTTATTGTCCTACATGCTCTGTCTGAATTCCACATCATATGTCCACCACCCCATGCACCCGGACTTCTGGAACACTCTCCTAATTGTGTCCTGGTACTTGAAAAGTGCTGAGCATAAATGTAGTTCCTTCTCCCACACAACCCCTGCCAAGATCCCGAAGGGATGCGCCCAATTTTGAAATGTGCATGGAAACAATCCATGCACATTTCAAACAGACTAAGTAAAAACACTAAAAACATATAGTGAACTGTTAGTCTGTTTGTCCTCATTCAGTTGTTTGTTTAATAAAGTTTATACTTCTATACTTATATTTGTGTGCCCCATTTTGGAGGTTTAGTAGGTCCTGCTCTATGGGACCTACAACTCTTCTTCTTTGCATCTCGTCTGACTTCCCTGCGTCCCTTAAGTGAACCGTGGATAATAGCGTTGTCACTGGCAATAAGGCCAACCTTACACCCCTCATTATAGCATCAATCAATCGTGCCTCCGCTGCCCCAGAAACCCTAATCTGAGGTGGCGGGGTACTGGCAAGACCATGACTTCCTCATCCTGCCTTCCGCTCGAAGGTCCACCATGGCGTCCGGAGTGTTTTCAAACTGTAGATTCCGTACTGCCAACACCGAGTAGCGAGGGCGACTGTGTCCCAGCCGTCTCCAATATTTCTGAAAATATAAAGTGAGATTGAACCCCCATCGGTTTTTCAGATACTGTCGATGGCCTTGAGTAGTCGCATGTTGCCCTGACTCTTTGATCCACCACCGTCTTGTTGCTGACCGACGGTAGCCTTAAGTACCTGTGTGTTATCCCCGCCCCATGTACAAGTTTTGGAGCCACCCGCAACTTCCAGTCTGTCAGACCTTGTAAACTGAGGCCGAACACCCTCCGCCTCAGCCATGACCGACGGTGGCCTTAAGTACTTTCACGTTGACATACACCCTTGTAAAGCCTGCAAGCGCTGCGGTTTGCGATTAGGACCACACTCACCACTTGAAGATGGCGACGCCTCAGCACATGTCGCCGTGCAGCTGCCTTGTCTGCTCATGCTCTCTCCATTCGCCCGTCCTTGCTCGCGCTCAGCTTAGTGTGTCAAGGTGTACAGCTGCTGCTGGAACCATCCCTCCTCATGGTTGTGTGCCTCCGCAAGAAGCTGTGTGGTTCTGGTCTGGAGAGACATTGCTGCTAGTGCTATACAGTATGCGTGCTGGTGGGTTTTGTGTGCAACTGTGTCTATTGGGATTTAACAATGACCAAAATAACCAACTATGTATGATCAACCAATGTCATGTGTGCCTCTCGTCTGTGCCGATGTACGAGATGCCCAAGAAACCAGCATCCAGTGGATTGTTGCTAGAACAATTAATTCCTGTTGTAATAACACAAAAATATCATATCAAATGTTTGTCAACCTCATTGACGACCCCACCACCATTCTCCTCGTCGTACGTGACATACACACGTGATGTCCCCTTAAAATTTTTTTTTAAAGAAAGTGGAAAAAAGGGGGGGAGGGGCTTATGATTGAAGGGTGTGCTAACTCCATGCAGCCAACAACTGGACCTGTATTGTAACTGGGAGGGGGCAGGGCGGCCGCATGGGACCCATGCAGCCTCTATGCTGGGTTTACAACTATTTACTGTTTACAACACCTCCCCATTGCAATGCACCCCCTGAAACGCCCCCAGGTGCGTAAGCCATAACATGCTGCACGCCTTGCTCATGCCTATCCTGGTACATGCTGACCAGGCAATGCATGCCCTTGACCCATGCAGTGCCCCCGAGTGCATGCTCCCAAAACATGCTGTGTTACAAATGTAGAATGCTTACCCCCACAACATACCACCGACGCAACACTCCCTGAACCAGCCATACCCCTAAATACCTACCCCGCAACGCGCTGTTTTCTAAATGCGCTCCCCCTTAATGCTGTGCCCCAACTGCCCAAAATATGCTCCCCAGCTGTATACACCCCATTACGCATGGTACTCATATGATGCGCAGCTGTATACCATACGCAACATGTGCTAAACAACTGTACATATTTCCCATACCGCATGGTGCATCATATGCTAAACAACTGCATACACCCCAAACCCCCAGGTGCCGAGATTGTGCTACACAACTGTAACTATATACCCTATACCACACAGTACAAAATATGCTACACAACTATATATATATATATATATATATATACTTAGTTAAGTTATGGTGGGTAAAAAAAGTGACAAAAACCCTCCACAGCAAAGCATATAGCAAATGGAAATATTACTGTATACTCATTTGCATGTCTTTGACAGGTCTGCAACCCCGCCTTTCACCATTATCACCCAGCACACAGCACTTCCACTGCAGCAAGGGATTCTGGGAAATGACATGCAAATGAGCACACAGTTCCACCTTTTGCTTCAAAACCATTCAACATGGTTCCCCTATAGGTTTAAGCTTGCTGCATGGTCACAGACTGTTCACATGTTGGTCCACTTATTTGCTTCCACAATCACATTTTTAGACCAATAAAAGTGTAGCCCTGTTTCCCCCTAAACAAGAAGGCTACCGGTGCTGCCGCTACCTGTTGGCTCACAGGGGACCTAAGCCTCTGCTACTGGGAGCCCGGGGTGATATAATAACAGTCTTGGTGCAACGCCTCCATCTGAGAGGTATTCCAACGTAGTGGGAGGAGCCCCTCACAGGAACCAATAATGATAACACACAGATTATAATGATAACCTTTAGTGTAATACATGTATATCTTGACGGCTCTACTAAATGCTAATAAGATACAGCTACCCACCAAGCCTCGCACGGCCGTACCCACCACCGTGTAACCAACACAGTGTCCTTAGAGTCCCGCGACCAACCCCATGTGTGAGACAGTGCTGCCCCTCTTAGGATAAATGTACAGTTGGTGCACGTGGTGTATTTAAGGTACCTGCCAAACAAAAAGGATCCTCTGATCCGGCAATGGAGTCTGCCTCACGAAGATAGTCTCTATGATGCAGATGCCTGGTTCCAGACCACCTGTAATCAGAATACAGCTGTGTCTTGGCTGTGTCCCTCAACCTTGTTCTACAGGGCATTGTCCCTACCTATGGGCTTGTACCTGCAGCAACCATAAGCTACACAAGGGAGTCAGGGCCTAGCTGGGGCCTCTGGGGTTACTCTGGCCTCGTACAGGGGTCACAGACCCCTGCACACATACACCCTACCCTGATGGATACCCAGCTCTGACTGGCATGCTTCTCAGCGCGCCAAATGTATCAACTCACAAGCAGGAGATCCCTGCAGCCCTATTGGCTGTTTTTTGCCATCTGACTGCAGCCCCTGTGACTGTTGGGGACTGTAGTCCCCGCGGAGCATCTTCCTTCTAGCCACTGTGCACTCTGCACATGCGCTAAACAGGAATGGCTGTCAGGCTTCTTCTGCAACATGGCGGCGCCCTATACTGTGCTCGCTAAGGGCTTCTGGCGATGCGCTCGCCTCCCTAGCAACCCGCTACAGTCTCCACAGTTACCGGAGGTAAGCGGAGGGAAGGGGGAAGCGCTGTGGAACTGGGGGACCAGAGGGGACCTGGTTACAAAAGCATTTAAATTAATCCAGTCTGCAGTCATTTTTTGGGGCCATTTATCAGTGTAAAGCTACAGTATGACATGAGTTAGATCAGGGGTGAGCAAACTTTTTATGCCGAGCCCCCCTTTTTATCCATAAAATTTCTCAGGCCCCCCCTGCCTGATTTAATCAAAATCACATGAAAAAAAAAAAAACCTTTATTAAACGGTTTACAATATAAATCCAAATATGTTTAAATACTTACATATTTCAACAGCTCGCGCTTGCAAAATTAGGCTGCGTCCATGCTGCCACTGAGAGCGCTGACATCACCAACTCTCCAAGCATGAGCACAGGGTGTCCTGTATAATTTTGCAAGCGTGGATCGGGGCTATTTGTGTGTGTGTCTGTGTGTGTCTGTGTGTGTGTGTATTGACTGCTGCTGAGCGCACATCAAAGTCAATTTTGTTTGTCTCCCCAAGTGCCAAGCTTGGGATAGCGTACGTGCACAAAGGCAATCCTTTGGGGGGGGCATTCATCCACCTCTTTGCTACCTCCCTTCCCTCTCCCCCCCCATTTTTTTTTCTTCCTTCCCCTCCATGCTTTTTGTCTTGCTATCCCCATTGTCATCCAAACTCCTACCTACAGTATTATTTATTTTTTCCCTTTTTCAATGTTGTGTTTTCACAGTTTTTTTACATTATTTCTGTACATTCATAGTATGATTGATATAGTGCAGCCTACCCTTTCACTTGCAGAGGATCGCAGCGAAGCAGGTTGCCAGCGGAGGAGAGCAGGAACACAGCGCTATTGCAGGGCAGACACCAAAGGAGGGGCGTTTGACTTCACCGTGCTCGGGCGTGCTCCTCCCCGTACCTCCAAAGCCCCTGCGCGTGCGCTCGCACACCATCACGTTGCCGCCACCTGCACTATCCTGTTCAGCCACCCGCACACATCTTTGGTTGCCCGCCCGTGCACATCTTCTTGGCCGCCCCTCGCGCACAGCGTCTGCCGGCCCGTGCACCCAGTTTTCGTTGCACGCCACCTGCGCCCCCCTAAATAATCTTGCGCCTCATTGCCCCCCCTGTTTGCGCACCACTGCATTACAAAACACACTCTCTCAATCAATCACCACATACACACACTCACCACATACACTCAATCACCACACACACACACTCACCACATACACTCAATCAATCACCACACACACCCACTCAATCCCCCCCACACACACACACCACACACTCACACACCCCCCTCACACACAATCCCCCACACACACACACACTCAATCCCCACACACACTCAATACCCCCCTCACACACACACACAATCCCCCCCACACGCACACAAACTCAATCCCCACACACACACACACAACCCCCCACACACACACAAACTCAATCCCCACACACACAAACTCAATCCCCACACACACACAACCCCCCCACACACACACAAACTCAATCCTCACACACACACTCAAATCACAACACACGCACTCAAACCCCACACACACACACAATCCCCCCCACACACTCAATCCCCCCCACACACACACACACTCAACCCCCCCACACACACAATCCCCCCACACACATACAATCCCCCCCACACACACACTCAATCCCCCCACACACACTAAATCCCCCCACACACACTCAATCCCCCCCACACACACTCAATCCCCCCCACAGACACAATCCCCCCCCACACACACACAATCCCCCCCACACACACACAATCCCCCCACACACACAATCCCCCCCACACACACACAAACTCAATCCCCCCCCCACACACACACAAACTCAATACACACACACTCAATACACACACACACTCAATACACACACACACAAACTCAATACACACACACACAAACTCAATACACACACACTTTCTCCTGGGGGAGGGGCGACATGCTTCGATCCCCCAACCCCCCATGCTGCTGAAAACTGGAGCGAGAAGCAGACAGGAAGAGAAGGAGGGGCTGTCTGTGTGCAAAGAGAAGCCCTGCCCCCTCTGCAAGACACAGACATATAGAAGCAGCAGCACGGAGCTTCTGACCGCCCGTGCACAGCTCTGCCCACCCCCAGGTTTCCCTGCAAGCAGCCGGCGCCCCCCCTACATAATCTTGTGCCCCCCCAAGGGGGCGCGCTCCACAGTTTGCGCACCGCTGAGTTAGATCATCAACAGGACACATGTGCCTGTATTTGTATTATTCAGCCTTGCAACTCTTGTTTTACTATTATTACTAGAAGTAAAGGACAAAAAGTAAGGTTTGTTGGATAATATGACATTTGGCACAGCAGCACTTTTTGTTGATCAGCTGCCCTGTTTCCTCCTACAATAATCTTCTCAAGCACGATTAGAATGGAAAACAAATCCTGCAAAACATTGAAAAGATGTGTTCTTAACAACAGCATCATCCATACTGGTACAAAAAATGTTGGTAGACATGACCAAAATGCTGGTACAATCCGTTTTGCTCCTTGTAATTATATAATTGTGTGTTCAGCTATACAAAAAGGTTTGTATTAATAGGATGGGTGTTAAAATCCAAATGGAAGTTGAAGAATCTCCAGACTGATATCTTAATATAAAGTGCTATTTATCTTACATAGAAAGACCAACATTTCAGTCTCAAAGGGCCTTTATCAGCGTAACAAATGGGAGACAAATATTGAGATGGCTGAATCATCTGCTTGGGAACTTATATCAGGTGAAGTTTGTGGCTTTGGGAGCAATAGTTATTTGGTAAATTACCATTATTATTAATATATGTTACAAGAGAAACATTTATGTTCAAATGGTGGGCACTTTCACTGTCTGGGTTCCGGTAGAAAAATATGTTGGAACTCAGTAGGTCGATTGTGCCAATTATTGTTCATGAGGTTGATTGGTGGTAGTGGTGGCTCTGTTAATGAGTCTAGCGAGGGGTGTTTTGGAGAAGCGGAGATGGAGGAACAAGCCAGTGTCTCTTTGAATTGCCACCTAATGGCAGGGTTGGGGGATTTGTGGTGGTCTACTGGATTTGATGTAAATCAGTAGTGTGAAGGGCAAAGAGCAGGTGCCACCTGGGGATTACGGCCCTGCAAACAATGTATGCAGAGCAATCACTGTAATGTATGGTGGAGGCATCACCTGCTTCCAACCAAGCGGGAAACTGCTCTTTCTCACGAAAGCACAGTCAAGTGGGCCACCCCCCAACTTAGAAAGGGAAGAACACCCATGCCTTTACCACCAAGATGGCACATCAGGCCCAGGCGTGCTCCACTGTGACCGATGTTTCCCCTTCACAATTCCCCCTCTTGGGAAATCAACTGTGCCAGGGTGGCAGAGTGGGACAGGGTTAGGTGCCCCTAGGCAGACTTTGTACCCCTTCACATGGCAACTCTTAATGTATTACTTCCTGGTAAGCAAAGAGAGTCAAGCACAACAAAAAATAAGAAGAAATCAAAAAGATAGCAAAATAAAGTAATTTAATGACTATAAAGAGTCACAGTTGCTCATGATTGTTACTCCTTGACCAGAAAATTAGTCTTTTTTGCTATTCTCCTTTACCTTAAGCCCCTTTTATAGCATCCCAAGGGGCTTGACATGATTCCCCCTCTCCTTTATATTACTTCCTGGTAAAACATTTTATAAATTAATGGCAGAATAAATTTGTTTATTGTTTGCACTGTGGACACATTCTTAGTAGGGGTAAGCTACTTGAGGACGCATAGACATGGGCTGTCTGAGAGCATGTGGGACTGTGACATTAGCCATTATTTTACTTGTTTGGAACAGCCGTGACAGCATGACGAAGCCTGTATCATAGAAATTGATAAAATACTACTATGATAAGTAACAGATCATTAATTTCACCCTCACAGTTGCAAAGCGGTCTACTGCCTCTAATAAGTATATGATAATAAAGCTCTTCTAAATGTGTTCGCATTATTACAACTAATATGGTGATTATTGGGAGAGAGATATGGAGTATTTTAAATTGGAAATTAAAGAATTATTCTCTGCCAGATGTCCAGTGTACAGGCCAGTCATCACATCGGGTGTCTCTCACGGATCAAACAAATGTTGGGTATAAGATTTGGTGTTTGAGCCACACAAGTCAGATGACACCTTGATAAAGTGCTTGCGCACGAAACTCGTAGTTGCGTTTTTTTTATCTGCTTTCCACTTGAGCTTAATATATTTTTCATCTTGGAACTGCCCTGGATTATTCTAATTTTTCCGTTCTTTACTCTGGCTGTGCTCCGGTTCTACACATCATTTCCTACATTTCACTGTATGTCTGTGGATCTCTTATTTTATTCCCATGACACCTGGGTGACATACTACAGAAAATGTGCTGGTAATATATAGGTTTCTGTTTAACTCCTTTTTATTTTATAAACAATCTGGCCCTACTCACTGCATATAAGTTTGTAATCTATTGTTCTGTACAAACACTATAATAACTTTTGTTAGATTAAATTTAAAATTTAATTAGTCCTCTCTTTGCACTCTTATTGAGCCTATTACCTTTGGAGGTATTGCCTCATTTACGGACACAATTTTGCTATATTGGATTTGTGACTTTTTGTTAATGTGTATATTCTTCTGAGGGACCGGGTACTCCCAAGGTGTAAGCACTTAAATTATTCCTGGTGGTGGCAGCATAATTGGGTGTAGTGTGATGTTTTGGGGGATGCCAGAGCTCATTTGTGCCCTGCGGGGAGGTTAAGTGGGAGAAATAGATAGATAGATAGATAGATAGATAGATAGATAGATAGATAGATAGATAGATAGATAGATAGATAGATAGATAGATAGATAGATAGATATCAAAGAAAAAGCGCCTGATCCTAGAGCATTATTTCTAAAAGATGAATTTATAATACTCACAAACAGAAATAGTATATAGGCGTTTTATGAGATAAATACTCATGTCCCAATCCGATCTCTGGAACACCGCTCCTCTGCTCCACTCCTCCGTGCGTCTGAACTGTCTGTCACGAGCCTCCGTCCAGCAGAAACGTAAAATGACCGCAGCCTACAGATCCTTCCTCCGGAAACAAACTTCTGATGTCTTTAGTTCCGGGCAGGGAGCGAATTCAATGATACAGCGGATATCCCTTGTACTTCAATGTAGGTGAACCTCACATAAAAACACCTTGACATCAGCAGTACGTGACCCTACTCGTTTCCTCAGATATACTGATTTCTTCAGGGGATGCTTTTTCTTTGTTTTATGCAGGTTTGTGAGGGGAGGTCGTTGTATACACAAAGAAGGCTGCCAATATCCTGTTTTATGCACCAAACAATTGGGACTATTTAATCAGTGGACTTAAAAGTGTATAGTTTTTAATCTTGGACTTTCTTTTATTATTTATGTGTACACATTTTTTGAGAAGTATTGATTTTCAATTTTTTCAATGTTTTCACTTTTTCAATTATTTCATAATACCTTTACACATATGGTTTATAATATCTAGATTATTACTCATTATTCTTTTTATCACAAGCATTGTTTTATTGACATCAGCTACACATGGTTATACAAATTATTGGTTATCTTCACATCTAAAACAATCAGTAGATATTAGATCCATTTATTATTCTTAGAATTGCATATTAGATATCAGCTTTAGATCATCATCCTATTAATAATTATTTATTATCACTGGACTTACAAGTGCAGTCTTTTCAGTGCTAATATATATGTATATATAAAGAGTGGTCGACAAATCACCCAAAAATCTACTCGCCGATCAAAAAATCTACTCGACGAACAAAAAATCTAATCGCCACCTAGTCCTGCCTCCAGCCCCGCTTAAAAAAAAAAAAATAGAAAAATAAATGAATAAATTCCTAGTAAGAACAACATTCGTTTTTGACACAAGTTTATTTATTATATTACATTATACTACAATTAGTCCTTGGCGCGCGTGTGTGTGTGTGTGGTGTGTGGTGTGTGTGTGTGGTGTGTGGTGTGTGGTGTGTGGTGTGTGGTGTGTGGTGTGTGGTGTGTGGTGTGTGGTGTGTGTGTGTGTATATATATATATATATATATATATATGTCGGATTTACAAAAAAAAAGCCAGATGTGAATGACTAGTTTCCTGCACCCTTTAAACAGTGTCTGGATGCCCCTGCTTCACAATATCTAAAACAGCAATCCCACCTGGGATCTTACCTGATCCGCAGTCCCTCAATGTCCATGTACCCTCATTCCCACAATGTTATATGTTGGAGGGGAGGTCTTCCCTACCTGTCTTCTGGGTTAAGGGGGGTTCCGATATCTCCTGTGTGAAGCTCGAGTCAGATCTGGAAGAAAGCAGAATAGGTTATTTTGGTGTAGGTATAGGGCAGTTAAGATATATAGGGTAAATAAGATATCCATGGGTCTGTGGGTGACTGGGTGGGTCTGTGGGTGACTGAGTGGGTGACTGAGTGGGTCTGTGGGTGACTGGGTTGGTGACTGGGTGGGTGACTGGGTGGGTGGGTGACTGGACACTTCGGTAGGTGACTGGATACGTGGGTGGGTGACTGGACACTTGGGTGGGTGGGTGGTTGACAGGACACGTGGGTGGGTGGGTGACTGGGTGGGTGTAGTCACACAGACAAACACACACACAGACACAGACACACTCACAGACACACAACACACACACACACGGGATGTCGCACATGAGGTACTGAGGGTTTGATCTCCTCGGGGGCCCGCTGTAATTACCTGCCCGGGGATCTCCTCTCTCCCCTTGTCCTCCTACTCGGCAGCACTTCCACCTGCCTGCGTGATGCGAGTGTCACGCGAGTGAAGCCCACCTGAGGAGGACGCCGCCGCAGGCCGCCACCATCGCAGGCCGCCACCACCGCAGGCCCCCCCGAGGCGGACGCCGCCGCAGGCCGCCACCACCACGGGCCGCAACCACCGCAAGCCGCCACCACCGCAGGCCCCCCCCGAACCTCCGAGGCGGACGCCACCGCCGCAGGCCCCCCCCACCGAGGCGGACGCCGCCGCAAGCCGCCACCATTGCACACACACACTCCCATACACAAACACACACACACACTCTCCCATACACACACGGGGGGGAGAGAGGAAGAGAGGAAAGGCTGCAACCAGCACAACCACCACGCTCCCCCCCCCCCACGCCCATCTCCCACCCTGCGCGGGCAGCCACGGTAACCTGGGGGGAAGCGGGGACTTGGGGAGAAGCGGGGACCACCCCCGCTACCATCTCCCGACCCGCGGGTAGACACGGGGCCTGGGGAGAAGCGGGGACTGGGGGGGAAGGAGGGAACATCCCCGCTACCATCTCCCACCCCGCGGGCAGACATGGGGATGGGGGGGAAGCGGGGCCCAGGGGTAAAGGGGGGAACTCCCCCGCTACCTTCTCCCACCCCGCAGGCAGACACGGGGACCGGGGGGAAGCGGGGAACAACCCCGCTATCATCTCCCGATTCACAAACCAGTTCACAAGTGGGGGGGGGGGGTCACAAGGTAGCGGGCCGCGGGATGCAATGGAGTACTGACCTCTTCAAGCAGCAGAAATGAAGAGGATGCACCTGCGTGGCCTGAGCCTGGATGAAAAAAAAAAAATCTTGGCAGCCCGCCAAATCCTGTCAGCCAATGAGGCTGCTGGATTAAAAAAAAAATTTCAGCGCGAGCAGGGAAATTTTTAAAGAACCGCGTGCGCTGCTTGGGCGGCCATGACTATATATATATAAAATCAATCAATAAAGTGTGCTTGACTTTGAGTTTGACTTGAACAATGAATTCTTGAATTGCTTGGATCTGAGGTCAACTTGAAAAATACATTCCCAAACTGCTTGACTTGGCGTTTGAGGCAAACATCGAAATCCGCGGAGTTCATATTTTGGATCCATGAACGTTTCCATCCTTAGTATGAGTGTTACAAACCCTTTCCTAAATCTCAATCTCCATTTTACCAATCCTCATGGGACTTGCTTCTGCTGCTTCCTCAATGCTCTCTTTTTTCTTTTTTTTTATGCCCTGTTGGCATATTACATATTGCTTCTTATGCAATTCTGCCTTTAGGTAAATGTGTTTACACATTTCTTCTCTCTTATTTTTTTTTTTTACACATAATGTGCTTTGAGCTGAAGGCTACATTGGCTTTTGAATAATTTTTTATTTGCTGTGTAATATGGAAATTGATAACGAAACATTTTGCATTTTCGTGCTGACGTGTAAAACTCATTTTTAATTTATTTTTATTTTTAATTTATCATGAATGAAGAGGCTTTGAGCTTCAATTCCTGATACTATTACTAGCCAATGTCGAACTTGCAATAATTTTGTTTTTATCCCATGTAAAGTAACGCAGAGCTTAGATTGTCTTTTTTGTTTTTAAGAATTAAGTATTTAATAAACAATTACAACAAGTAATGTTTAACATTTTGATGCTGACATATATTCAATCTAACAATATATATTGTCAACGATCTCTCTCTATTAGTATTAGGAGACATTATTGTAGTATGCAAATCAGTGCTCCGATGTGGTTAGGGTTATTTTATTTTGGGGGTAAACTTACAGATACTAGATTCTAAATACCTGCACACCTTAATAATCAAAATTTCAGTGTTATAGGTAAAAAAAAAATAGCATAAAAAATACTCTACATTAATTCAAAATTCTTCTGCAGTAATGCACCATCCTAACCATCCAATGAGCCTTATCAGCAAAATAGCAGTGATAATGAGAATTCAGCAAAAACATAGATGTTGAGTTGATCCTTTTATTTAATGCTTGGAGATGCTTCTATTTAAATGTTATATTGAAACAGAAGGCTAACCAAAAGTAAACGCCTCCATGAGGCATAATTGAGTATTTTCTTAAATGTACCCAGTGTATCTACCATTAGAGCTCCCTAAAGCTTAAAACATTCCAAATATTCCGGCCATCTCTGTAAAGAACACTTTCTTTTTTGTTGATCAGATAACTTTCTCTTTTCTCCACGGGCATCCCTATGGAATTGTATAACTCGGGCAGAAAGTTCCATTAAAAGGTTTTTCAACTGATACGGAATATATTTATAAATACTAATCATTCATCCCTTTCGATGCAACTTTTCCAGTGTAAAACATTCATCCCTTTTTTTTTATAATGTCTTTTTATAGCAATGTATCCATAATGAGGGGAATGCCAGGAGAGTGATTAATGTTGCCTTCTTTCTTTATTTTCATTACATTTTAGCATTATGTAAGAATACAGTACATATTTTTATTTATTTGTGAAACTTTGTATAAGATGGATTTATTATTGTCGCAAAGAGAATGACAAATCCCATACTGACACAAAGTGACAAAATTCATAGAGACCTTAATTTGGCAAACATGCACTACTTTGTGACACATTGCAAGTTAGAGACCATGGTAAATAGGCCCCGGTGAGTGATATAACATGACTGTGAGCTATGAGTTGTTTGTAGCTCCGATATTATGAGACTTTATCTTCTCGTGGACGAGTTTGAAGTTTTTAAGTGATTTCTTGTGTCCTGGCAACATATTTTTCTCATTTGCAAAACTTTTTCCCTATTATTCTCTGGTTGGAAAAAACCTACCCACCTCTGCTGCTTGGATGGGTTCTATAAGACATACCAATGATCTATGCTTTTTAGGCTATATTTGGGCTAGCTTATATAGTTAAATTTGAGAAAGTAGAGTTATGGCCGGTGCAAGGGTATTTGGCACCCTAGTCGAACCTTCTGACAAAATCCTGTCTCTTAACCCCTTTTCATTCTTTCTCAACCTCCCTTACCCCTTCTCTTTCTCCTCCCCTTTCCCCATCCCTCACTCTGCCCCCTTACTCCCCCCACCTATCCTTCTCTCTCACATCCACCCTCCCTCTATCCCTCCCACCAACTCCTCTCTCTCAGCTCCCTCCACCCCTCTCTCTCTTACCTCCCTCAAACCCTCTCTTCCTTACATCCCTCCACCCTCTCTCTCTCAATCCCTCCAACACTCTTTCACCTCCATCACCCCTCTCTCACCCCCTCCACCCCTCTCTCTCACCCTCCTCCACCCCTCTCTCTCACCCTCCTCCACCCCTCTCTTTCCCCCCTCCCGTTTCTCCCTCACTCCCCCCTTAACCTCCCTCTCTCTCACCCTGTTCCCCCACCCCCATGTTCCACCCCACCGATCCTTCTCTCATTCCCCCCTCCCTCTCTCATCCCCCCCCTCTCATTCCCCCCCACCCCACCCTCTCTCATTCCCCCCACCCCTCCCCAACCCTCCCCACCCCTCCCCCTCTCATTCCCTCCATCCCCATCTCATTCCCCCCACCTTTACCTCTCTTATTCCCCCGACCCCTCCATCTCTCATTCCCCCCTCAGCCCTACCTCTCTCACCCCCCACCCCTCTGTTTCATTCCCACCCACCCCTCCCTCTCTCCCCCTCTCTCTCTCCCCCTCTCTCTCTGTTTTTAGACTTTAGCCTTTTCTGTTTTACACCCTCCCTCTGTTTTTATTCCCCCCTCCGTGTCTACACCCACCCCCCTCTGTTTTTAATTCCCTCCCACCCTGAATAGTAGCAGGCAGAATACTTTGTAGCTGCAGCAGGAGCATATCCCGCTGCAGTGGAGCACGGCAGCAGCATAGGATGCACTCAGAAATAAGCACCCTGCTCTGATCCGGCCTCCCACTGCCCCCGCAGCCTCCAAAATATGCCACCCTAGGCATCCACCTTGGTTGCCTAGTGGTTGCACCAGCTCTGAGTTAAGTGATGCTTTCTTCTGGCCACATTCATTAAAGCTGCAAATCAAGCAATATCCTACATGTGTGTAATACGTTCTGTACTATGAGAAAATTAAAAAAAATATTTAACAACTCTGAATAACATTTTTAATGTATTATAATGTAACAAGCATTTTTTGTTTTGATAGCAACCACTTACAAAGTCACATCCCCTTCCTCTTCTGAAACAGGCTCTGGCACACCTCTTTTTCAGACCTGCCCTCTCTCTAGCAGTGCACCAATTGTATCTAGTGACTGCCTGACATGATCTTCCCCACAGAACGTTGCATCTTTGATCCTCTTCTGCTGCACTGAGAGCCATTTAATGACCCCCCCCCCCCCCCCCCCTGAGCCGAATCTTCTCTGATGGATTTGCAATTTAGCTAATTACTTATCATTGTGTGGATTGTATTGATAGACATATTACAGGGGGGAAAAAATAAAATAAAAATATATAAAAGCGGCAGCGTGGACTGCTTTAAGGTCTTTTCTAGGTTATTTATGTAGACAAACACACTGATCAGAATGTGACCTTTGTACATCCCATAGTCATAAACTAAAACTATATATTTGGAAGCAAAGCTTCCCAATTAATCTAATTCCTAGGTATTAATAGCCTCAGGATGTCGAGAAATGTAAACCATTGACAAATTAAATCAAAACACATTTAGCCAATAACAGTCTATGGTTAAACTTTGTGCCAAGAGTCTTTAGATTAATAATAGCAAGTTCTTGCAAAGCGCTGCTATTTTTACATAGCGCTTTTCAGAGATATTTTGCAGGCACAGGTCCCTGCTCCATGGAGCTTACAATCTATGTTTTTGGTGCCTCAGGCACAGGGAGATAAAGTGACTTGCCCAAGTTCACAAGGAGCTGACACCGGGAATTGAACCAGGTTCCCCTGCTTCAAACTCAGTGCCAGACAGTCTTTACTCGCTGAGCCACTCCAGATCCAGTTTTTAATGGCAAGAAAATGTCTTGTTTGTCAGAGATTATTACTTAAACCAGTAACCATATTACAAACAGTGTTCTTGATTTTCTAACAATTAAAAATTGCAAGCATTTGAACTATACAAAAGATTGGTTGTGTTGAATGCAACTATGTCTAAGATACATTTTGGCTCCAGTATTACATAATGTCTATATAAATACATATATATATATACATAATGTCTATTATACCGATGATTCTGAATCATTGGCCTAAATAAAAGAGGATGACCTCTTGGAGAGCTAGAAATGCAAAGCCACATGAATGAAATAAAATAGTGTGCTGTCCTGAGACTGCAATAGGCCTGAGCGCTTACTAGCTCTTGCACTATTCCCAGAATGGGCGCAAGGGAACTCTAATGGTTATGACAAAACATAATAGGACAGGACTATAGTGGGATACACGCCTGCATTTATATCAAACATTTATCAGGAGATAATTTTTATTTAAGAGAAGGAGTGGCTCAGTGAGTAAAGACTGACTAGCACCGAGTTTGACATACACAAATCTGGTTCAATTCCCAGTGTCAGCTCCTTGTGACCTTAACAAGTCACTTTATCTCTCTGTGCCTCAGGCACCAAAAACATAGTTTGTAAGCTCCACAGGGCAGGGAGCTGTGCCTGCAAAATGTCTCTGTAAAACAAGCAGCGCTATACAAGAACATGCTATTATTACCATATTTTACATCCACGTGTAGTATTACCTTACAGTAACTATTTATAATGAATGCACATTTTTGACAAATGTATTTTACTATACTGTACCAACTTTATAGAAGTTTGATATAGTATTCACAAATATGATTTCACTCAATACACACATTACAAAATTAAAAAAATACTCCAACTTTGAGCTCCCGCTTCTTGCAGTTGCAAAGCAAACAATAATCGTTACATTTTTTTTCTTTTAAAAAATTATATTTGGGCAAAAAACACATAGTAATTAGAAAAAAATAAAGAGCTGCCATTGTTTTCTCGGCTTGCCAATCGTTAATGGAGAAACTTCTGCTCTATAAATGTTGGGAAGCTGCCATCCACAAATTGCTTTAAATCCAATCGTGAGCATGGTCAGAACCCTATGTTTTCAGGTACATCTGAAAAACAACTTTTACCAAAAATACTATAGATATTTTCCCTTGATAGCACTTTAGAATTTTTGGGAAAATGAGTTCATTTGTTTCCACTGTAGAGAAAAGCAAGTTAGCATTGTGCGGCAATGTACATTGTCAGAATTTTTATTCTCAGCATTTTCCCTACCACACACATTTTCTCCAAGTGTAATCATGTGCAGTAGGCTTAATATAGGAAATTAGTATTTTTACTGCTTTGCATGTTTTAAGCATTACCATTTTATTTTTCTTCTTACAGAACTGATTTTCGGAAAATTATTTAAAGAAAGATTTAAAGTCAACCGAATGATTGAGGTAAACATGTTGATATCTTCTTATTATTGTTTATATATCACACTACTGTACAATGGTAGATCACAGTACAGTAAAATGGGAGATATGTGGCATAAAATAGTATAATACATTATACCAAACATACACTTCACATGTACAGTATAGCCATGGCTGGTCCAGCTATCTTTCTGCCCTCCTGTCATGTAAGTTCTGATATCTACAGGCAGTCACAGGCTATCTTGTGGGGTTTACCACCCCTCCCGCAGCCTTCCTGAGTGGCAAGAGAGGTGGTGACATTGGGTCTGTGTTGCAGCCAATCATGGTGCAGACCCTGTGCCACCCATTTTGCATTAGGGAGGATGCCTGCCAAATTATTAGAATGTGTGTGTCAGTACCTTCCCACCCGGGGAAGGGAGAGGAGCTCAGCCCCTCCTGGGGCTGAGTGAACCAAGATCTGTGCATAGCACATGGCCTCAACTTTACTTGCTGGTGAGCACCATCCAAGGGCCTGAAACCCCATTCTCCATTATATGCAACACTGTCATACCATCTGCAGAGGCTGCATCAAATAAAGGCCCTTTTTATATACTTCTCGCTAAGTCGCAGTCTATTTGGCAGAAGTATAGGAGAACAGAATTGTCATGGTAGGGACTGCCTGCAGCTCTTCTGTAGCCTGCTATGACTGGAGGTGCTGTCAACGAATGAAAAGAACCTGAGGATCACCTAAAGCCTGTGCTGTTCCCCACAACATCAGGGATGCTCATCTATCCAGGACCCTCACAGGTAACCAGCCCGCACGTACCTGTAGACTAGGCAAAATCTCCGAGGCGGGAAGGGGGTGGGGGGAGAAACAGTGCTACAAATGGAGACACTGCTGAGATGCAGCAATAGGGCAGGCTTTTAGAGACTTTGCAGCCAGCAGCAGAAAAAGAGGCTGGGGCCAGGCCCCTGATGCTACTTCAGGGACCCTGGACACCCATTCGCGTTAAGGGGGAACCTCTCCCTGAGGCGACACCAGGGAGGGGTTTGCCTAGACCCTTACCAAGGATAAACTGAGTTGGGGCGTACCCTGAGGGAATGTTACACGGGAGCGTGGACCCTTCATCAAGGATCCAAGACAGGGACGGGCCCTTTCAGTTGTTGCTGGGGACCCTGTGCACATCTGCACAATGTACTGTGCTAGTTGGGGCGCACCCTGAGGGTATGTTACCAGGGAGTGTCTACCCTTCATTTCAATAAACCAGAGGTTGGGATGCAGCCGACGGGAAGTCCGGGCAGCGTGTACCCTTCCAGCTGCTAAACAAAGAAATTACTGGGGCCAGGAATCCTTTCAATTGTTGCTGGGGACCCTGGGTACCTGGACTTGTTCTAATGGGGGCACACTCTGTGGGAAAGCATCCAGGGAGAGTGAACCCCGAATCTCACTTCAAGAAGGCACGGGCCCCTTTCAGTTGTAGGCTGGGGGACCTTGTGCACCTTAAAGGATAAGGACTGTGCTACTTTACAGTATAAAGTGTGAGGAACGGGCCCTTGAAGCATCGCCAGGGACCCTGTGTACCTTTATTGTCATGGACTTTGCTGTGTGCTTTACAATGGCATAGCATATATTTGGCAATCAAGATGGCGTTCCCCCGAAAACCACGGGACCGCATGTGTTTTGCAAAATCTAGCTGCAAGTTTTGCAAAGACATTTGTATCCTGTTCTGCGGCAAAACGCTGACACGCCCCTCACTGTGACTGGCTCAGCGGGAGCCTGGTCACTCTTTGGTCCTCCCTCCCCCTGCTCTGTGTTCCACCTAGGGGATGAGCCACAACCCTGCACCAACCCAGGACTTCGTCTTGGCTATGGAAGAGCTTGCCACACCCTGCTGGACTTTAGTTCTGCGGAGCTCTGGAGGTGAGAAGAGGTGAGGTTAAGCCTCTACTTCACTCTACCTCATCTATCTCCAATCAAAGATCATGTCAGAGCTAGAACTAAGCAACTATTCTCTGCCAAGAGGCTATTTGGTCATAACCATCTATGGACGACACCACTTGCGGTGTGTCTGCCCTGATTGCCGGCTTCCTAGGGGCCATGCAAGCCCTACTGCGTGGTGCCCACACTGAGGCCCTTTGTGCATGAGGCCTGCCAGCCCTGTACCACCGTTAGCTGCTTTTCAACCAATAAACCGGGCTTCCACACCAGCCGGTGCGGCCCTGTGGTCTGCCCTACGCCAGTATCTCAGTCGGCCTACGACCAGGCCTTACGGTCATGGAATACGGCCGGTGCTAATCTCTACTTCTCAGGGTCACCTGTGAGCCCGTGCGCCTGGATACCTGTGCGACCAAGCCCTAACGTTCCGGTGGCCGAGACGACTCCCGCAGTCCACGTCCCAATGGTTCAAGGACCGGAACTGGTGTTGGCATGTCTGGAGGGTGAGTCGACAGCCCCGGGGGTATTGGGTGCGTCTCCTCTAGTTGTGCCGGAGCAGTCCTGCTCTGTGCCAATTGCTACCTGGAGGGCGCGAGGTGCCCCGACATCGCTGCTCAGAGGAGGTGTCCTTGCCCTCCACTTCTGATGAAGAACACAGCTGCCAGATACCTGCGGAGAAGACTTCTGCACTTTCCGGTGTCGTGCGATCTAGTCCGGAGCCTGCGACGTCCGTCCTGAAGTCCGTGGTGCTGCCAGAGGTCCGGAGGAGCCCCACGCCTGAGAAAGATATCAGCGCTGCCAAAGACCCGTCCGCTGTGAAGCCAGATGACATTGCTTACTTTTAGCTAGGTGAGGCGAAATCTTTGTCTGCTCAACAGGAGTGCAGGGTGGCATTGCCAAATGAGGAGCCAGGCGGGGCCCTGTTTGGTGTGCCGTGGGGTGATAAACTTCCAACACAGCCGGATGTGACGTCATCGCTGCCGCCGAACTTGTGCCTGGCTGAGGCTGTCACGAGGTTGGCACTATCCAATGACATTGATAAGATGGCTGCTGATTCAACTGCGGAACCTGACTCCGAGACTGGGGTGAGTGCCGGACAGTGCTCCACTGCCCCTACCCCATCACAGACCCCAATCCGGGGAAGAGTTCATCGTTGGACCAGATTATCATTCAATGCAGCCCCTGTACCATCCTCTAGAGGTTGTGGCCGACCTAAAGTTACATCTATGGGACTGGTCATGGACATTGCTAAGCCCAGTTCACCAGGCCCAGTTACCCATGTCCCATCACCAGCCCTGCTACAAGCCCCTGCACTTAGCCCAACACCATCCTCTGGGAGTAAGGGTAAGGCCATTCCTGTGCTTTATGTCCAGGATCATCCTGAGCCTCAACCCTTGGCTCCTAATCCCAGTATTTCGGCCCCTGCTACTGCCACCTTTGTGTTTAATAAGTTCCCTAGTGATAACTTGTCCCCGGGTATGTCGATGGACTTGAGGGATTGGGACTTTGGTGGGAAGGATGAGTAGTCATATGACTCTGAGGGTGAAATACCCTATTCAAGTTATATTCCTGTGGCGCAATCTCCAGGGTTTTTTATGTAATTTAGGGACACATCCCTGTCTCAGCAATCTGTTATTTCTGGTGTGTCCTCCCAGATGGACACAAAGTCCGATAGTTCACCTGCAGACGGTCAGTCCAGGGAAACCACTAAAGTGGTGGGACCCGATGTTCCAGAGCTATGCCGCAAGTCTAAATAGAACAAGGCTACTACTGGTTAATGGTTCCATCCTGGACCACTGGTGGGAGGAAGGTCAAATATCCCAGGAGGAAAAAGCTGAGGCCCTCTTCAAAAGGATGGGTGAGATTCATTTAGGGGTAATAGTCCCCAAGGGCCCCTCTGTATTCTATCAGAAGGTAGAGCTCAATGAGGCTAAGTTTTTGGTACTACCTGTCAGGGAGCTAACAATAAGATTCTAAAGTTCAGCAGAGCTGATAGAGCTATCTTTAATCGGAACTGTCAGTCTCATGGATATACATTTCCATATGTACCTGAGCCAATTATGGATGAGATAGACCTAAACCGTGAGGAGTGGCTGAGACTGGCTGTTATAGAAAACATTAAGACCAAAACATCTGAAGATAGGTTTATCAATGACTCATGATACGTTATTTTATGGAAGAATGGCTTATGGGCACTTGAATCTACAAAGATAGGGTAGAGGTTAGGCAGTGCCCTGGTCCTCCCAAGGTGTATTACATCTGGACCAAGTTATTCGATGGGTGGGTAGTCCAGAAGCCCGACCCTAAATATTATAAGTGAGGGTTTCCTTTTTCTGCCTGTTGGGAGAATAGCTAAGTATTCATCATCGCTGTAAACCAGTGGATGATATGGGTAATTATCTGTATACAGTAACTGTGTATGGTTATGTTATCCATCTGCTGTAACCTGTTTTGTTTTGCATGCTTCAGATTACTGGATAGTGCCCAAACAGGATCCCAGTGAGGACATGGGAATTTTCACCTAGGGGAGAGTATAGCCATAGCTGGTTCAGCTATCTTTCTGCCCTCCTGTCATGTAAGTTCTGATAGCTACAGACAGTGACAGGCTATCCTGTGGGGTTTACCACCCCTCCCACAGCCTCCCTGAGTGTCAGGAGAGGTGGTGACATTGGATCTGTGTTGCAGCCAATCATGGTGCAGACCCTGTGCCCTCCCCTTTTGAATTAGGGAGGATGCCTGCCAAATTATTAGAGTGTGTGTGTCAGTGCCTTCCCACCCGGGGAAGGGAGAGGAGCTCAGCCACTCCTGGGGCTGAGTGAACCAAGATCTGTGAATAGCATATGGCCTCAACATTTACTACTGACCAGCACCATCCAAGGGCCTGAAACCCATTCTCCACTATATGCAATGCTGTTATACCATCTGCCATGGCTGCATCAAATAAGGACCCCTTTTATATACTTCTGGCTAAGTCGCAGTCTATTGGACAGAAGTATAGGAGAACAGAATTGTCATGGTAGGGACTGCCTGCAGCTCTGCTGTAGCCTGCTAGACTGGAGGCGCTGTCACCGAATGAAAATAATAATATAATAATAGCATGTTCCTGTATAGCGCTACTAGTTTTATGCAGCGCTTTACAGAGACATTTTGCAGACACAGTCCCTGCAAATAGAGCTTACAATCTATGTTTTCGGTGCCTGACGTCACAAAGAGCCGACAACAGGAATTGAACCAGGTTCCCCTGCATCAAACTCAGTGCCGGGGTCTTTACTCACTGAGCCACCCCTTCTCCCCACCTGAGGATCACCTAAAGCCTGTCCTGTTCCCCACAAAATCGCGGACGCTCATCTCTCCTGGACCCTCACAGGTAATCAGTACCACACGTACCTGTAGCCTAGGCAAATTCTAGGGGAGGAGTGGAGGGGGAGGGGGGGAGGAGTGGAGGGGGAGGGGGGGAGGAGTGGAGGGGGAGGGGGGGAGGAGTGGAGGGGGGGAGGGAGGAGTGGAGGGGGGGAGGGAGGAGTGGAGGGGGGGGGGAAGGAGAAAGCAGTGCTACACATGCTATTACATGCAAGGCAAGGAGATGCCTAAGGCTTTGGTCCTGCTGCGGCCGACGGCGTGCGCGGCCGCGGACCACCAGCTGCTTGCCTCTGTTCTTGAGATCCCCGCTGGCTCCTTCCGGCGTGGCTGACTGCGTGCTGTGATGCGTCAGCCAGTCGGAGCTACAAGGAGCTTGTGATTTCGGCGAGTGCCGCATCACGTTGCATGCAAGGGAACCAATCACGGATTGGATCCCAGCAGCCAATCCGATTTCCCCCCCCCCCTGCTCTGATCCCCCCATTCCATTCACCCTCCCGTTCCAATTTCCCCCCTCTGATTCCCCCCCTGCTCTGATCCCCCCGTTCCATTCACCCTCCCGTTCTGATTTCCCCCCTCTGATTCCCCCCTTGCTCCGATCCCCCCCGTTCCATTCACCCCCTTGCTCCGATTTCCCCCCTCTGCTCCGATCCCCCTTTCAATTCCCCTCCTGCTCTGATCCCCCTCCGATTGACCCCCCGTGTGTATTTGTGTGTGTGTGAGTGCCTGTGAGTCTGTGAGTGTGTGAGGGTGCATGTGTGTGTGTGAGGGTGCCTATGTGTGTGTGAGGGTGCCGTGGGTCAGAGGGGCCGAGGGTGCCATGGGGCTGAGGGGGCCGAGGGTGCCATGGGGCTGAGGGGGCCGAGGGTGCCATGGGGCTTGAGGGGCGGAGGGTGCCGAGGGGTTGAGGGGCGGCTGCAGTGCTGCGCTGTGGGGCGGTCCCGCCCCCTCACATCATAGCCGCGCCCCCCATCCACTTTGGCCACGCCCCTCCGCGCCGGGGAAAAATTCACTGCAGACCGCAGATCGCGGTGCAGTGAATTGCACGCGCCGCCGACAAGCAAGGCGGCCGTGCGGGTGCGTGCAGCGGGGCATTAGCCTTAGGCTACGTCTATAGCGCCGGCTTCGACAGGCTGCGTTCGCTGGAAAAATCAAATTGAGGTGACTTCCAGCGATCGCTACCAAGCTGTCGCCCCGTCGCTCACTATAAGCGCACGCGACGGCGGCAATGCATTTGTTTTGATGCGACGTCACGTTGCTGTCGACGGCACTATAAGCGCAGCCTTAGAGAGTTAACTGACTAAACGAGATTTTATGTCATTCTGAATATAGTGTTATTTGTAGAAAGGAGAGTTTCTACAAAAATGTGAGAAGCCTAAAAATGTAAATACCTGCATATAGTAAATATTGTTATTATTTAACCTTTAAAATATACATATAGACAAATAAGTCAACTGAGAAATATATTAAAATTACAAATACATTTGAAACAACATTCTATTCTGATATAATCCTAAATTACAACTACACTGCACACTAACATAATATAATCCTGGCTGCGTACCAAACTGGAGAAATACATGTTTTTTTTCCCTTTATCATTAAATATTATATATATATATATATATATATATATATATATATATATATATATTTGTAAATAATTTTAAAGAGACATTTAAACATCGTTCCATGGTCCAGAACGCTGTATTAATTAAAAATGGCATTTGCAGGTGCTGCACACATTCAGGGCCCTTTAACACCTCAAATCGGCTTTGTTTTAAAACGGTGTAGACATCTACAAATAATATCCTTTGTAGCACCATCCCAGTATTAACTACAATAATAGATTAGCAGATTGTTGTTATATCATCTAATAATTGCTCCCTGCTTGGTTATAGTAAAGGCAGTATGTGTTTATGGGCATGTATTTAAATCCTTAAACCGGATAAGTATAGCATAACCCCTTTTTGGATTAGTCGGGATACAGCAGCCCACGGCTGCCAAATATATTTTTACATTCTGACTAAACACAGGAGACGCACCAGAATAGAAAACAAAATGGTCAGCAGCATGTGTCGCATTGTATTTGAATGGGAAGTAATTTATCGTCTCTAAAATAAAAGCTCCTCGCTCCTGTGTTTTACTGTCTGCAGCAATCTTTACAATTTATCTGAGAAAAAGTGGGAAACTGTACCTGCATTAGCATACGAATACTTGGCATATCAAATTGGCTGTTCAAAGACAGAAGGGCATTTGCTACTGGCGTGTGCACACAGACAAAGCAGCCATTTTGGAAAAAAAAAAATGAAATGGTTTGGATTTGTTAACCCGTTGCTGGGCTGTCTCATTTCACAAATGTCACGGTGAGAAGGCGCATGTGGAAAAATAAGTCATGCGAGCTACATGCAGGTTTAGCAACCGAGTACAGACTGTATACAGTACTGTGCATTTTAATTGATATAAGAAGTCAAGGAAATCTACTAGAGGAAGCATACACAGTACTGTATGTGAGCATGTGGAAGGAGAAAGAATGAAGTCTACCAATGTGTGAGGTGGACTAAAATGAAACAGGCAGTGCCCATGTACAGTTTTATTTGAATGCAACAATATAGTGAGCCTTGGGTCAGACGTGTGAAACAATTTATCAAAGAGGCTGCATACATAATTGAGGCCCTGTGAAGGGTTCTCAGTTGAAGTTGCCAGGCTGCATTCATTTCAAAAGCACAGTCATTTGTTGTCACATTTAAATTAACTCTCTGAGTACTGAACTAGCATTTGAAGCACAGCTGTTCACATAAATGATATTATAGTGAATATAAAATGAATTATTAAAGCCACAAACAGAAAGCTCTTTATAAACCATTTAGTGATAAAGAAATGCAATGCATTGCTCACCAATCAATGTGTTGCATTGTTGTCTGGTGTTGAACAGGTTAAAGAGGGCCTTGAACCATATTTGATTCACACCATGATAGCATGGCAGCAGCTTATGCAGATTAGCTTATTAAACAGTATATAGCACCAACCATGTACATAGGGCTTTAGGATGTGCAAATGAGAAGTCATATTTTAAATGTAATAGAATGTGTATCAATACATGAAAGGCATCAAATTCATAGCTTTGTGTCATTGTAAAATCAGAAAATACAGATTTGCACCGTGCCGTATACCACAGGGCAGAGGTTGAATGTTTTCTTCAAACAGAACTGTATTTATATGTGCAGTGTATTGCATATGTGTTTGTATGCATCAATTATTTTAAGTTACTGTAAGTTTACTAGAAAGTGTGGCATTTGAAACTGAAACATAAATGTTAGTTTCCTATAAGAATTATTCGACTCGTCATTTTGACATAAATAAATATAACATCCCACTTCAATTAAACAATAGTACATTATTAATTTATATACACAAGGTTGGTGATGCATATGCTTCATTTCAATTTATTTTACCTTTATATTTATATTTTGCTTCAATTGTTTAGATCTGACCAAATAGTCAATATTTGAAAGTAATTTTGCTTTATGATTACAATTGCCTGGTATAGTTAGGAGAAGGTATAAAAACCATTATATATTCAATGTTCGCACAGGGTAAGAAAAAACTACAAATTGCTGGAACCACTTGAAGTGGCTTAAAGCCGCAGACAAAGCAATATTCTACATGTGTATATTTTTGTGGATTTTTTTAAAATATAAATCAGTTCTGTACTACAGTATGAGAAGCATTTTTAAAAAAAATCAACAACTCTAAATGACACAATGTATTATAATGTAACAAGTAGTATTTGTTTCTACAACCATTTACAAAGTCACATCCCCTTCCTCTTCGGAAACAGGCTCTGGCACACACCCTTTTGAGCCCTGCCCTCTCTCTTGCAGTGCACCAATTGTATCTAGTGACTGATTGGTCACATGATCTTCCCCACAGAACTTTGCTTTTTTGGGCCTCTCCTGCTGCACTGAGAGCTGATCGATTGGCAACTTAGCTAGTTACTTATCATTGTGTGGATTGTATTGATGCACATATTAAAGTGGGGGTGGGGGGGGGGGGAGCAGCAGCTTGGACTACAGCATGCCAAACCAATTACACACTCTTCTATCAATGTAACCCAATTGCATCAGAAGTTATATCTAATTAGCAACTACTTGGTATGTTTCCCTGAGTTGATTAGGCAAACCCCTCCCTTAATTGTTTGTCAAGTGAATGTGTTTAGAGTATTTAAGACAGTCTATCTTGTCTGTGCCATATGGCTGTGTAACATCTTAAGTATCACATATAAAGTGTCTGTGGACTTAATATTTGGGTTCGAATTGAAGGTGAAGAATACAATAACAACTGGACTCTGCACTTCAACCACCACCACCACCACCACCACAACAACTCTGAAACTGTGAGAATTTGACTTTCTAAATACTTTGATAATTTGTACTCTTCCTATCCTCCAATACCTGGGAAGTCTCTCCTCCTGCATTTCACTACGCCCTACCTATTGCTTTTTCAGTTTACTGTTTCCTCACTCATTTATAAACTTTCTGTTCTCTCCAATTTCCCCACGCCCTTCCTATCCACATTTTTTTTTCTCTCCTCCCCTCCACCTACAGTATGCCTGTGCCCATAAACTGCACCATTATTTATACACCTCTTTCCCAACAACTTCTTTACCCTTCAATAAAAAGCACCCCCACAAATCCTCTATTCACATCCTCTCTCTATACTCATTCTTGCTGCTGGGGATATCTCTCCTAATCCTGAACCGAGCTATATACACACGTGCTGTCACCCACACCTCCCTGCCACCTTTTCCCCAGCTAATGGTGTTAACCTTTCTGATTTAATGCCGACTAACGTTAAAACTCGCCTCACAAATAAAGCATCCCAATAGTCTGCACTCATGACTATTGTCCCACACCCAGTCACTCCTACCAACCATTGTAGCCAAGCACTGCCATCTACAGCACTTATTACCTCACCTGCTGTCTCTGTAAGGGATTTCCTTTCCTATTGTCTGATTTTGCTGCGCTTATTGTATTATTATAATTCCCTGTACTCTATTCTTTGTAAAGCGCTGAGTACACTTTTGTCGCTATATAAATAAAGATATACATACATGTTATTGCTGCTACTGTGATTGAGAGCGAAGGTTGTTCTGTTGAGAATATTTTTATAAATGTGTTCAGACCTCAAACTCTGATTTTCAAGGGCGCCAGCAGAATTACCTGTAAGGGAAACTTGTAGTGTAGAAGATAATGATGTGAACATTGGCACTACAGGCAGTCCTCGGTTATCCAGCAGAATCCGTTCTGGACGTAGCGTTGGATAGTGAAACCGTTGTAAAGTGAGTCCCATGTTAATCAGTGGCGGTGAGCGTTGGATAACGCATTCAGGCGTTGGATAATGCATTCCAGCATCGCAAAATGGCCCTTAGGGTTGCATTGTAAAGTGTTGAATATGCCATTCGTTGTAAAGTGAAACGTTGGATAACGAGGACTACCTGTACAACTGTTAATAGTGTTGCTGGTAGCATCAGTAAGGATGATTGTTGATTGTGAGCAGCAGACAGTATTGGCAAGCACAACTAGTAGCACTAAAGCTATTATTATTAGGCATACACTGAAAAGCAAAATGTAAATATATAAATTCTATATTTCTACGGAAACAAAACACAAGCCACCGCCACCTACACCCTCACTGTAAACTTACTGTATGTAGCATGGCTGGCCCGGACTGTCTCCTGTCATGTAAGCCGTGATAGCTACAGGCTGTGGCAGGCTATCCTAGCTCACATCTCCCCCCCTCTCCACCCCTGTGTACTGTGAGGACACTTGGGTACCAATGCACACAGACTGTGTTTAAGGGACGGAACCTTTCAGGCTCTAGGGTAACCCATGCACCTTGCACGATGTACTGTGCGAGTTAGGGACGCACCCAGTGGGAAATTTATCCTGGGAGTGTGAACCCTATACCTGTTCTACAAGGGACGGGCCTCTCACAATGTACTGTGGGGTTCCTTGTGCATCTTTATTTTCTGGACTGTGCAGCAGTCTACAATGTGAGGATTGGGCCCCTGAAGCGTCACCAGGGACCCTGTTTAACTAATCTTGAAGTATTGTGCTGTGGGGCTCTAAAATGGCGTCCACCGCTTGTTTTGTGATTCCAAAATGGCGCTCCTGCCTGGAATCGGGACCGCTTTGGGCTTGTTGAAAAAATGCAAGCCTTTTGCAAACCTCAGTTGCAAGCTTTCGGTGCCAAGTGCAGGCAATGCCCCTTGAAGTGGCTGGTTCAGCTGAACCCATGTCACCCTTCTATCTGCACCGCCTTACCTCTAATTCTACTCAGGGGAAGGGCCACCAACTACCAGCCAATTGGACCCTTCCCCTGTTCTGGGAGGAGTCCACAACCTGCTGCACCCATCTCAGTTCCACGGTCTGAGCACATGTGAAGAGCAATTATACAGCATCTCTCTTCTAATCTACCTCAATGGCTACCAGCAGATTTTCTAATGACCTGGAGGTTACCAACTATAACCTTCCAGGAGGTTACCTCGTCGTCCGAGTGAAATGGCTAGAACCACCTGGGGTGCGTTTGTCCACACTGCCGGCTGCCCAGAGGTCATGTCAGCCTTGGTGCGTGGTGCCAACACTGTGGCACCTTCATGCGGCCTGCCAGCCCTGAGGCTCCTGCCCGGTTTATGCCAATTGATCGGGCCTCCACACTGGCTGGTGCGGCCCCTATGGTACATCCTACTGTGGTCACTGTCGCTGGGCCTGCCGCTTAATCTATTCCGGTCTACCCTGACCTTTACACCGCGGAGGATGTCATAGGACCTTGGGCCCTAACCAACATGCCCGGATGCAGCTATGGTCCAGTGCCAGAGATGACCCCCACGTTACTGATGGTTCCAGGACCAGAACCGGTATCAACTGAGCCCAATGACCTGGAGGGTGAATTGACTATCCTGGGGGTGTTGGGTGTGCCTCCCCTGGTGGCATGGGGGCCAGAAAGCCCTGTGTTGATAGTTTCCAGGGAGGGTGAGGTGCCCCAACATCGCGGCATGGTTTAGGTGTCCTCTCCTGCCCCAGAAAAAAATACTGCCAGCTGTCCAAGTCCTGTGGAGGAAAGACCATCGCTTACACAGTCGCCAGCAGTGTCCCATTCCTGAGGTGTCTATCCGGAGCCCTGGAGGAGCCCCGAGCCCAAGGAGGACATACTGTAGGAGCAGTGAAGGCACCGTTGGTAGCTGAACCTGTGGAGCCAGAAGCTGTAATTTACCTTCGGATGGGTGAGACTCCTACCGCTTACCCCAACAGGATCCAGTTGCATCCTATCCAGATGAAGAGCAGCCAGGCGGTGCCTTGTTCAGTGCACCGCGGAGTAACGAACTTCCGGTTCAACCAGATGTAATGTCATCGCCGCCAAACTCTAGCCTGCCTGGCGGCCTCTCGAGACTGTCGCTGAAGACGGACATCATCAAGATGGCATCCGCGGAACCTACTGAGTACACTGAGCTGCCGCTAGCTCTAACAGTGGTGAGCCTGGGAATGTTACCTGCCGATGCCCCCTGCTATGTGGCCCCATGCAAGGGAAGGGTCACCGGATCCCTGATGCCGCCATAATACTACCTCCTTGGGGTAGGGGTAAGCCCACCCTCTATGGACTCGCCTTGGACTCTTTTAGGCCCCAGTCATCGGCCCGCCCACTCCTGTCACTGCCATTGGCCCTACCACTTCCACATTTGTACTATCCAGGTTCCTAAGTGATAATGTGACCCCAAATATTACAAATAGTACCCTATTCTTCATGTTGGAAGAAGTAGTATATCATCGCTGTAATCAGTGGTTGATTTGGGTCCCTGCTCTCCATATGTCTTCTGGTTATGTTGTACCATCATATGAGTAACTTGTTATCTTGCAGGCTCCAGAGTGAAGGATGGTACATCTTCCAGAGAAGTGGGAAACTGTTAAACCTTCAAAAAGAGAATACACTTTTAGGCAACAGCCAAGCAACGTCATAGCCTCACAACTTCATTATCATCCTCAAGAGTACATGGCCCATGTAGCGGCAATTGGGGGAGGAGCAAGAAAATCTTTAGCCTCAGAAACAGCAGCACAGAATATTACATAACAGATTACTATTACATATAACACTACACAGCAATACGCCCTGCACTAAAAATCACCCCTACAAACCCTCCTCATACATCCTCTTTCTTTCCATGCTTCTCGGGATATCTTTCCCAATACTGGCCACTGCCTGATTTCTACATGCTCTTGTCCTTGCCTCCCACAAACAACTTTACCTCCTCCATGGTGTGAAACCTTCTAATCATATACCCATCCCCTGCCACCCTCCCTCCTCTCTCCCTTTCTCCTGTGCCCTTTGGAATGCACGCTCCCTTTCAAGCAAGCCCCTCTCTGTACACAACTTATTTTTCTCTCACTCTCTGTTCCTTTTTGCTATAACTGAGACTTGGCTCACTCAGTCTGACTTTGCACTGAAAGCAGCCCTCTCTAAAACAGTCCTTTATGTATTCCCTTTATTTCATTACACTAGATTGGAGTATTTATTGTGTTTATGATATATGTATTATGTTGTGTTTAAATTACTTTCCACTAACTGGGGTTTTTTTCCTTCCATAGATCTGAATTATTGTATGTTTCTATTATAGAATTTGAATAACTATTGAACAACCACACTTTATACACAATATTAAGACCTATGACTTCAATGATGCTTTATATCATGTGTGTCTGATATTGTTATTACAACTAATGCATTTACAATTAATGATTATTCACCACAGCTGCGTTTCAAGTGCACAGGAGGGGCTATATTAAGGAGCTTAACTCACAGTCCCAACTATCCCCCTTGAGAAAGGGCTCTTAGAGCTTGAAACGCGTAGGCGGTTGTGTTTCTTTGTAGTTTGTTTGTTCTTTTTTCATTTTTATGTAGTTTAATAAACGCTTTTATCCATTGACATCTGGTGAGCGGAGGGTGCTTTTTTTGGACGCTGCTGTCTTTTGCCAATCCATATCTTCTTTTACATTGCCTACCGATTGGATAGACGCACTGAGGTAATGAGGGTACGCCATATGGGAATCTGTGTTCCAAGTACACTATCTGCGGAACTTGCGGAGTGAGGGGAGCGTTCCCGGACGGACCGGAAGTGGATACACGCACTACCGGCACTCGGGAGCTCCACAGAGTTGGTGAGAGGAGCCGCAGCTGATTTGGAGACAATGACGCCCACGCCGCCAACCGGACAAAAATGCAGTCAAAACGGAGTGCTACATGACGGGATTAACAGAGGTAACACATTTTTTCTCTGTTTTATATTTATCCCAGGTAGCGGTGTCCATTGGAACTCCTACACTGCACAGTGTTGCCCCCGGTCATCTCTCCAAGCAACATATATTGATACCCACGTTTATATTCCCCCTCAATTGCTACCTCAGTTGTCCATAACACCATTGACTTTATTATTTACATTTCGTTACTCTCTGTTTTGAGCTTTGAGCAGCTTTGTTTCTGACTCCTCTCTAATGGTGGCCTTTCTTTATCCCACACTCCATGCCCTGATAGCAGGGTGTCCAGCTTTTTTTCCCCCTCTCCCTTTTCATGTTGTGGTCAACTATCACCCATCTACCTCTACTCATCCCCCTTCTGTCTCTCTCTCACTTTGAAACCTGTTCATTCTTTCTTTCTTTCTTTCTTCTCCCCTGTTCTTCTCCTTGGGGATGTCAACTGCCATATTGATGGCCCCTATATCCCTTGGGCTTCTCACTTTTTCTTTCTAACCTCTCTTTTTGGCCTTCACCAATGGACTGCAGCCAGCACTCACAAAGACGGCCAGAAAAAATGACCTGGTTTTAACTAAACTTTTCTTTCTCTGATTTTTCCATTTTACCCTTTCCCCTTTCTGGTCCTCATCTAATTTTTTCTCTCTCACCTCCCCTTCTCCGCCTCCACATACCCCTCATTTCTGCAGAGATCTGCACTCTATTAATCTACCGGCATTTGATTCCACTTTGCGCTCCTCCTTCCCTTCTCTCTCTGCACTGCTACAGAATCTTACAACCTGGTCATGAAATACAACTCTGCCCTATCATCCTCTCTTGATCTACATGCCCCTTATTCTCTGCTGTTTTCTCCCTTCTAACACACGACGCTGGCTAAACTGCCACACACGCATGCTCCATTCCTGCACTCGCTCCTCTGGGGGACATCAAATACACTCCCTGACTTCCTTCACTACCAATTTATCCTATCTTGTTTCAACTCTGCCCTCTCCCAGGTCAAAATAAAACTACTTTTCTTCACTACGCAACACTCCCAAGTCTAACCCACACTGACTCTGTTTTTTACTCTCTACTCAGACCACCATCTGTTACCTGTTTTCATTCCTCCATTTTACCTCAGGACTTTGCTGACTATTTCAAGACAAAGATGGATTCCATTCGGCAAGGCATCTCCTTTGTATCCTCCTCCTATTCTACACTTCTAACTAACTCTCCTCCTACCTTCCTTGACTCTCATTACTCTGTAACAGAGGAGGATGTGTTGCTGGTGATCGCCTCTCCTCTATCACTTTCTCTCTTGACCCCATTCCCTCCATTTCCTGAAACCTCTCACTCCTACACTCACATAATTTCAACTCCTCGCTCTACTCTGCTACCTTGCCCACCTCTTTCAAGCATGCTAAGGTTATACCTTTACTCAAAAACAGCAGGCTTGACCCTACCTGTCTCTAGCTATCACCCTGTCTCTCTCCTGCCTTTTGCCTCTAAACTCCTTGAACGCTTTGTATTTTCTCACTTGGTCCATTTTCTCACCACCTATTGTCTCCTAGATCCTCTACAATCTGGTTTCCACACTGCCCATCCCACTTAAATAGCCCTCACTAAAATAACTAATGACCTCCATACTGCCAAAGACAAAGGTCATTACACTCTTCTCATACTACTCGATCTCTCTGCACCCTTTGATACTGTGACCACCCTCTTCTCCTTTACATTTGCCTTACCCTTGGTACTCATAATAGAGCTCTATCCTGGATTTCCTCTTACCTCTCCCATCTTACCTCTCCCTCTCCCAGTGTCTTGTTTTCTAACAACTCCTTCTGTCGATCTCTCTGTGAGCATCCTAGGACCTCTTCTCATCACAGACCTTCTCTAGGTGACCTTATCACATCTCTTGGATTCAAATATTACATTTATGCTCATGACACACACATTTATCTTTCAACTGCTGACCTTACACCTGCTGTTCAGACCAGTCTCTGAATGTCTCTTTGCTATATCATTCTGGATAGCCCTCCGCCGACTGAAACTTACCGTCAAAGACGGAGCTCCTCCTACTTCCTCCCAAGCCTGGCCCTACTTCCCCTTCTACTTTACTGTTGGCAACGCTATTGTACACCCAGTATCGCAAACACGCTTCATAGGTGTCACATTTCACTCATCCCTCACATTCTCCTCTCAGTCATAATGTAGCTAAACCCTGTAATTATTTTTGCCTCTGTAACATTGCAAAGATATGTCCTTTCCTATGCTACGGTAGAACCCAGTATAGCACTCAAGTTCACCCTCTGGTGATTAGTGTATGGTTTAAAATAAACTTTATTGATACAACACATATATAAAATAATGGGTGTTAAAATGACGTACTAGAGGTCGTGGGATCGAAATACTGACAGCCATAGGGCTCGCAATCAATATAATAGGTGTCTCCTGTTGTGTATCGATATCACACAGGAAACTAAGTCCTTATAAAAAACCTCAGTGAGGGTGAAAGGTAGGGTTAATTCGACGATGTACTATATTACCAGGTCACAATAGGCAATATATGCATAAACCATAGGTGGTAATGGTGTGACTGGTAGTGACTGGTGTACTGAAACAAATATATTGTGCACCAGTAGGTCTCAATATGCAGTCTGGAAAGCCTTCCTCATTGGTTATATATATATGCACGCAGTGTTGTGTAGAGCTGTTCACAGTTAACCCCCAGGGGTTCCCAATGTAGGCATATAATACCCTATAGTGACCTCTGCAACACTGTCACAATTGGTAATAGTAGGTAACAGTACTTAGAGTGAAAAGGTGGGCACCCTCATGTGACCAGCTATGCACACTGATAAACACTGCATGTGAGGAAGTAGAGGCTGTATGTAGTAGTGATATTAGCTTGATAGCAGTATATAACAGCACATATCTACCAAGACTGCAGAAGTACTAAGTGGGGAGCAATAACACTAACACTATAGCATGATAGGAGGCTTTAGGTGTCCGTCGGGGCACCAATAGCCTGTGTAACAGCGCGGGCAGGACACCGCATTAACCCGCGATCAGAGACATTAATGCGGAAGTGATTACAGCCCTGCGCGTGCACGTGTGGAAAACAGCCGACGCGCGCGTTTCGCGAGGGGCTTTCTCAAGGCGAAACAGTGATAGTTACTACTACATACAGCCTCTACTTCCTCACATGCAGTGTTTATCAGTGTGCATAGCTGGTCACATGAGGGTGCCCACCTTTTCACTCTAAGTACTGTTACCTACTATTACCAATTGTGACAGTGTTGCAGAGGTCACTATAGGGTATTATATGCCTACATTGGGAACCCCTGGGGGTTAACTGTGAACAGCTCCACACAACACTGCATGCATATATATATACCCAATGAGGAAGGCTTTCCAGACTGCATATTGAGACCTACTGGTGCACAATATATTTGTTTCAGTACACCAGTCACTACCAGTCACACCATTACCACCTATGGTTTATGCATATATTGCCTATTGTGACCTGGTAATATAGTACATCGTCGAATTAACCCTACCTTTCACCCTCACTGAGGTTTTTTATAAGGACTTAGTTTCCTGTGTGATATCGATACACAACAGGAGACACCTATTATATTGATTGCGAGCCCTATGGCTGTCAGTATTTCGATCCCACGACCTCTAGTACGTCATTTTAACACCCATTATTTTATATATGTGTTGTATCAATAAAGTTTATTTTAAACCATACACTAATCACCAGAGGGTGAACTTGAGTGCTATACTGGGTTCTTCTCTACCCTTTCTACCTATTCATTGTATACCCAAAGCACCGTTCACCGTTCACGTCCACAATCTATGAGGCAGCAGCAGGGGCTCCCCTATCACCTTTCCTATGCTACAACTGCTAAAACTCTAATGCAGGCCCTCATTCTCTTCCATCTCATCTATTGTAACCACTAATGTCTGGCCTTCCTGCCTCTCACCTGTATCCTCTACATTCTATCCTAAACACTGCCGCTAGAATAATTTGACTCTCCTAAATCTCTCTCAGTGCCTATCCTGCTGAAATTATTCTCTTGACTTCCTATTAAATTCAGTATTACTCACAATATTCTCCTGCACACTTTAAGGCTTTACACTATTCTGCCTCTCCTTACATATCATGCCTAATTTCTAACTACACATCGTCCCAACTCTTGCGTTCTGCTCAAGGATGTCTTCTATCTACCCTTTTGTATTTAAAGCCCTCTCCCGTCTAAAACCTCTCACTCGCTGATCCATGTCTCTGGAATGAGTGGGAAAAAAAGTTGTGTGGCCTGAGCTGCTTTTTCAGGACATCAGAATGCATCACCTTTCTTCCAGCCAATGTAATATCAGAACGAGTGTTCTGCACAGCTAGGTTCATCCTAACAGATCATAAAACTAATCTGTCAAGCAGCAGTGTTGACAGGCTTGGGTTCATTAAAATGAACAACTTATTTCACAAGACTGTTATACTGGTCTACATGTCATCCGGCTTCTGAAGAGGAAGCAGATTCAATTACAGATTATGTATAAATGTTGTTTCTGACTAATTTGATTCCAACTCAAATACCAATTTAGTTACTAAATGGTTGTGTGCTGAGCTGCCAATAGTGCCATCACACATATTACCACCCCACGATAACCACCCATCCACTGCCATTACCACTGTCCTTACTGCCAGTGTCCAACTTGCTATCAGCATCATTTAAAATGTTCTTAACATTCTGTGTGCGCTTAAAGACAGCTGCACCTGTATAAAATTGCAACCACCTGCCCCAAATATAACATCTCTATTGGTAGTAGTATAGTGCTTGGCTTGTTGAGTGTACATTCTAGCTGCATCATCTGTAACACAAGGGTGGCAGGGATGGACCAAGCACATACACATTTTTTTATTTTAGGCCTTTGAGAAACTTGCATGTTACATTTACACAAGAAAGTGTTTTTTTGTGTGACTGCTACAACAGCAGCAGTGGTTTAGTAGAGTATACTAGTGAAAGAATGTCAGTGAGAAGTGAGTTTCACTGACAGAAGTTAAGCTGCTGCTCACTGAGTGCTTTCACTGCCAGTGCCACCAGTGCTATCCTAATGCCAATAGCATTGTGTTTTTTTTGGGGGGGGGGGGGGGGGGTTGTACATTCTGTGATGGCCCAAACAAGGCAACAGCACCTTTGCAGCATTGTTAACCATGGCCACAAACATAACATCTATGTTGTTAGTAGTACAGTGCTTGGCTTGTTGAGGGTATGTTCCAACTGTAAAATACAGAAAAAGCAGTGTGCACCCTATATCAAAATGCAATGTTAATAAATCAATATGATAAAATCATCATACTCACTAATTTAATATTCAAATTCACCCAGAAAATCCAGTAGCTGTGAAAAACATTGTAAACATTATATGTAAAAAACGGGTGATACAGTCATATTGTAACAGAATAAGTATAAGCTGATTGCCTGTATACTGAAAATAAACCAAATAAAAAGATTTGTGAAAAAAAAAACTCCAGTAGCCATGGTCGTCGACTTGATCTGTGCTATCTTGAATGAGAGAGTGTATTTTATCATTCCGATATAAGATCACAACAGGGAAAATGAAGCCTGAAGAAACCACTTCATAACAAGTGGTTATGAGCAAACCGATATCTGTGGCACTGACATAATTACATAATAGATGAGGTTGAAAAAAGACATGTGTCCATCAAGTTCAACCTAGTCTAAATTAATACTTGTGGGACTCACAGCAGGTAATAGGACACGCTGTCTTCACATAGGAAGGAAACCCTATGGGTTTAATCACAGGATGTGACTTCATCAGGGGTCAAGAGAGCTTTCATATCTTTATATAGTCTCACGTTGTCACGGAGATATAAACAAAATACAGAAAACTCTTCCCTAATGACGATTGCTTTATATCTTTTAGGTGAAAAGATATTACTATTAGGTAAATACATGCCAGAGGCTGATAATAAAGCATTTCTGGTGAGGCTGGTAGATGTCATGCTTGCCTGTCTGAGAAATGATCATCTCTAGTAAAAACTAAGGAATATCTTCTGCCCCCCGTGAGAAATGTACATGAAGTACAGTGTTTTGTGTGACTGCTGCCAAAGCAGCAGGGTCTGTTGAGGGTTAAATTCAGTGAGATGTTACTGTAACTGCTACTGACACCAGTACCATCCAGAACATGTGATTGACCACCACCACAACCCGATATGGCACACCACCAACACAGCCATTATCATTGCCAGTTGCCGACTTTCCAGTCGCTTAATTTATATTTTATTTTGTTAGTACCATTTTTGTAGGGACCCAAACAAGCCAGCACTCATGCAGCATTGTCAGCCACCAGCATAGCATCCATGCTGGTACAGTGCTCGGCTTGTTCTATGTAAGTCGTAACCATGTAATCTGGCTCGTGGGTGGGAGGGAGGGCACCAGAAGATACAGAACTCTGTTGACTTACATGTTTCACCTGTGAAACGTACTTATACAGATAACAGAACAGTGACTTGTGTGACTAACATTGTTTAGAACTAAAACACGAATGAAAGTGACTACCCATAATATTTTTTAAGCATATATGGCACACTAGGTGGGCTAATAGGTTTTCTTTTATCTGACAATAAATTCTATGTTTCTATGATCAACCCCAAAAAAATGGTAAAATGCAAGGTTATTACAAATGTAGCAATATATTATGTGATTTTGGCAACATGGTAAATAAAAAAACCAGATTTTTTTTAAATTTCTTTTCTTAACTTTTTAAAAATGAATGACAACAACAACAAAAAAAAAACACTGACTAATTTCCTATTATCATTTGCAGCTACTGCTTGACATTGAGTATTATTAAATCTGCTGCCTACAAGCACTCCTCCTCATTTTTTTCATCAAGGATTGACCTAGTTTTCTCCCATTTACCTTGAATGTAGCATAATTAGTCTTGCTTTACAAATGCACAACCTTATATTTACATGTATTAAACCTCTTCTGCCATATACCTGCCCATGCTTCCAGTTTTTCAAAATGAATCTGTAGCGATATATTACTTATTGCTCTGATTTTACTACCTTGCATAATTCAGTGTTGTCAGCAATGATGGAGACTTGGCTCTCTATGCGAACCTCAAGTTAACAAACAAGTTAAAAAGCAGGGATCTCAATGCATACCGTGAGGTACTCCACTCACAAATTTAGCCCAATCTAAAAGGGTTCCATTGACAACTCTGTTTCCTTCAACCACAGTAGTTTTAAATCCATATGGAATTATTTTCACTCGGACCAATTTTGTAACTTTGCTACTGTACAGTCTTTATAATTCTGATATGATGCCTCTGTCCCATCTGAATTTAACAATCTAAATGCCCGTCTTTTTTTCTTTCCCTTTCTTCTGTTTATTTAGCCACATTGGTTTTGTATTTTGTAGTTATTACCCAAAGGTACACACTCATAATTGTATTTGTGATCTAGGAGACTGTTATGATCACTATTTCCCAAATATTCCCTCACTTGAAAATGTGTTTACTTCTACATTGTTTGATATTGGGGAAAAGAAAGTAGAAGCACAGGGACACAAATAGCTTATTAAAGTTTACTGGTAAAACACATAGAACAGGAGATCAGTAACGCCCTTACAAGAAAAAATATTTTTTAGGCAAGATCGCCCAGATCCCAGCATTTCGGTACTGGTCGACATCCCTATGCTCGGCGTCTGTCAGTCAAATTTGTCTGCAGGCGGCAGAGCAGCTGGGGAAGCTGTTAGAATCCTCCATATGGGAGAAGATGGTCGCAGTACTCCGTATACACCCTGCGTGTCTTGCTGTTAGTGGAGAGGGTATAGCGGTAAAAACTCACTGGGGGATGGCTATTGGTCTGAAATCGCTTAGGGGAGTAATCCTTCTCATCCACTCACAAAGCCAGTCCAAGACTGAGCTGCACAGATCTGCAGCTACAGTACCATAGCTGCTGCATTACTGATGAACTGGACCGGTTCCATTAAATGCGTAGGGCATTGTGGGACATCTGTTCCCTGATCCATAGACATTTACTTGAAACAATATGGTAGCTGCAGATCTGTGCTGGATTACTCCCCTAAGCAATTTCGGACCAATCCTCTGTGAGTTTTGACCACAGGTACCCCCTCCGCTAACAGCGAGATGTGGTGTCTAGATACGAAGTATGGCGACCATCTTTTCCCGCGTGGAAGATTCAAACAGCTTCCCCAGCTGCTCTGCTGCCTGTGGACAGATGTGACTGAGAAGCGCCGATCAGAGGGATCACACATGGATTACATAGATATTTAAGGTTTAGGAATTGTATTGTCCTATTAGGAGCACTGATATTGCCTTAATAATTGAAGTTTATTGAATAATCTTCACTTGGCACACTTAAATTTCCTTTCCCATTGTTTGATATTACTAGACCTTTCATAGATTTTTCGCATACCCAAAATCTTGTTTCCATTCGCTCTTCTGCTAATCTAATTTTCTAGTAAATGTCAGGATACTTAAAAATACCCATAACACCCATGAATAAAACATTTACATTTGTTTTGACAAATTCGTTTGGCATCTTCAATCTCACAAATATTAGGTGGTTTCTTTTTTTTATTTTTTTGTACTTATTTTGTTCTCCATAGCAAATTTTAATCCAGTCTCTTTACTTTCCCAAATTCCTTATGTAGCCCTGATAGGTTTTGGGCTATTATTCTGTCCTTCTCCTGGCAGCAATCCCTGGTAAGAGCAGGTAGCCAGGAGTAATTATGGGTTTTCTCCACACCTTCTGCAGCTCAGTGAGTCACAGAGAAGGTTGTGCAATCAGGCCTGGTGTCCAATCAGGGGCAAGGGGCTGGTTCTTGTTGGATCTGTACTTAATGAACTGTACTTCCTGATTTAGATCAGTTGTCTCTACCATTGAGAGAGACAGGTTTACCCTTACCAAGCTGTCAGGGTTCTAGCAGTTTGAGGCCCTCCGTTAGGAGAGCGGAGGGAAACCAATTCCTTTTATTCCATCAGGGGATAAGGGAAGAGCTGGGACTGCTCCTGGTGGCCCTTTGGCTGGGAGTGTAGGTCCAGGAACATCCTGAAGGTGAATATTTATGTGCAGCAATTATCTGCTGTGTATGCTGGGCAGTGTGCCTTGCTGCAGAGAAATAAAGTATCCCAGTGATTCACTATACTTCTTGCCGGAGACTGGAATCTATCAGGAAGAAGCTGAGAGAGACTCTCCTGCAGAGGTTCCTCTTCACAACCCTGGGGATCTATAAGAGATGGAGGCGCTGTTACCGTGAGTCCAGATCAGTTCTACCTCAGAAGCCTGTCCTGACATCTCCTATACCATTGCGGGAGACTCAGGGCTACTGTTTATCAACAGGTATGCACCACACTACTCCAAGTAACCAGTGTAGCTTTTCCCATGATAGACCCTATCTGCGATTGGGGGGGGGAACAGGGTTACACTTAATAGACTTCAAAATCTGGTTCTACGTATAAACATACTCTTCTATTTGCCCGATCCCTCCAAAAAGGAATAACCCTTCAAATGAATTTCATCACACCATGTTTCAGTAATGACTATCATATTGCTTTATTCTGGCTTTTATTTTAACATACCCCATATTATCTGCCAGGCTTCTTCCATTAACAAGTATGCACTTAAAGTTGTTGCCATGCTCTGCTATTGTTTTGGAAGTTCTACTATTTGTTACCGTGTCTGTTCCTGCCTTTTCTTCTCCCATGGATTTTAGTTATTTTTTAGTATTATCTGTATTTAAAATGCATACCTCCCTGCTTGCTAATCTTTACCTTCCCCTCACTCCACTCGCATGACCCATAGCTATTTCTCCATTCCTAGCTAGTCCACTACGTATTTCTAACCCCTTGTCCTTCACTCTCACTCCTAGTTTAAATCTCCTTCAGTCTTGTAACCATCCTCTCACTAACACAGAAGATGCCTCTACGTTGAGGTGCAAACCATCCTATCTAATGCCAAAAAGATACAAATAACTTCCAACGGCTCTAAAATCCCAAACCCCTCTTTTCTACACTAAGCTTTCAGCCAACCAAGCATTAACCTCACTGTTGCAGGGTACATGCAACCACACACGTGGGTTCTCTTGATAAGGCTTATTTATTGAGCCTTAAAAACATACAGCACATAAAAACAAAATAGCTTCTCTTCAGCAGACAAAAACAAAATAGCTTCTCTTCAGCAAAGAAAACAAGGCACAAAACAAACAATACAGACCGGCGCCTAAAGAGTCCAAGGAAATACTTAAAGTCCAAAGGTTTGAAGTCTCAAGAGGTGGAAATCAGATCTTGTACTTCTCATCTCCACAGCAAGGGGTTAATCCAAGCATGTAATGCAAAAGGAGAAAAAACAAAGAGAAACCATCATAGTGCAATACATATATGACAAACAAGACAAGACAAACACTGGACAAACAAAAGCAAGGCTGACTAATAAGTAGAGTTACTTTAATAAACACACTAAAATGACTACTGCAGATGTTGGATCCGGTGGGTAAAAACCGGAATCCTACTTACAGGACTGCCACAGGTTACACGCAGAGAAACAAGTTAAATGGTGATCAGCAACGGCCTCAGGTATACACGTGGTGTCCAAGAGTTGCTCCAAACAGTCTCCTGTACCCCGGACCGGATGTACGTCGCCAGGGGTAGATCTGGAGCTATCCACGAGCTGTCTATCACTCCGTAGCCGGAAGTGCATCACCAGGGGCGCGACAAAACACCAAACCCCTTCTCTCCATGTGATGCTTTATTTAACCACTTTAATGGAGCATGGTCCGTCACCAGAGTAAAATGGACTCCTGCCAGGAAAGCCTCAAAGCCTCAAAGCCTCGATTGCCCACTTTACTGCGAGGCACTCCTTCTCAATCTCTGAGTAGTTTTTTTCCCTCTGGAACAATTTCCTACTCAGAAAAAGGATTGGATGTTCCACTCCCTCAAACGGTTGTGACAACACTGCCCCTAGCCCTATCTCTGATGCATCGGTTTGCACTACAAAAGGCCTGTTGAAGTCTGGGCTTCTAAGGATGGGACCCTCTGATAGACACCTTTTTATGTCCTCAAAGGCTCTCTGACACTCCCTTGACCATACCACTTGTGTAGGGGAGGACTTTTTTGTGAGGTCCGTTAATGGGGCTGTAACTTCCGAGTAGTTGGGGATGAACAGCCGATAGAACCCTGCTAAACCCAGCAGAAAACGTACCTTCGTTTTTGTTTGGGGGGTCGGAACTTCTTTCAGGGCAACTACTTTGTCGGTGTCACGCTGTGCTCACCACAAACAGGACGAGACCCCGGTACTGAGATGGGAGTAGTAACAACACCAGGCACGGGGGCCATGTCCGGAGTGTAGGTTTGTTGTGACAGCAGGGTCAGGGATATAGATATCAGAGTTGTCTTTATACTTGCCGAGTTCAACGTAGGAGATATCCGGAGCGTAGAAGGTACTTTTGCCGATGTCAGTGTTGGAGAGTGGAGAGTGGTCGAGGTGCAATGCCGAGTTCAGGATTAGAGAGGAGTGAGGAGTCAGAGGTAGCCAAGATCAGGAGCCAGAGGTTGGAGTAGTCAAAGCAAGCCGGGTCGGTACACAGAAGATCAAAAACTAGAACAAAGCAACAGGACAGGGACAAGGCAGGAACAGCAAAGGTAAACACAGAGTAACATGAATCTATGCTCAGCCAATGTGCCTATAACATTGGTGAGCATATATAGGCTGGATCAGCCAGAACCCATGGGGGGTGGAGCGGGGGTGCGGCCTCTGTGGTAGCTGTGATAGGTCCAGGACTCAACGAGCGGGTGTGGCTGTTAATGCAGCTAAAGAATGCATCTATGAGCAGGTGCAGCTGTTAGTACAGCTAATGAAACTTGACACGTAGCTTGGGGGCGTGGTGCACGTGTCACATGCAAGCTCTGCGCACAGTCAGTGTGCGTCATGATCCAGGGGCGAAGCCAGAGTCCGCGGCGTCGGATGATGCCATTTTGGCGCGCGTGCATGCTGTGCGCGTCTGGTAAGGAATGTGGTCCATACACACCCCGTGCGTGCGCGGTGGTGCTCGAGACGATGCGCGGAGCGCCTGATCTTTGTTAATCCTTACAGTCGGCTAGTGGCTTTACTTTTCCACCTCCCACTGCATACCCTAAGTATTTGGTTTCCGTCTTACCTAAGGCACATTTCTTAGGGTTGGCTGTGAGCCCTGCCTCTCTTAGAGATTTGAGGACCGCTTTCAGCCTATTTAGATGGGCCCGCCAGTGTTTACTATAAATGACAATGTCATCTAGGTAGGCTGCGGCATAAGCCCTATGGGGTCTCAGCACTTTATACATGAGTCTCTGAAATGTGGCTGGGGCTCCATGCAGTCCAAATGGCATTGTCACAAACTGGTATAAATCCATGGGAGTAGCAAAGGCTGTTTTGCACTTGGACTTTTCCTCTAAAGGTATTTGCCAGTATCCTTTTGTTAAGTCCAGCGTGGATATATATTCCGCGTTACCAAGGGCGTCAATTAACTTGTCCACCCTTGGCATCGGATATGCGTCAAACTTGGATACCGCATTGACCTTTCGGAGGTCCACACAAAATCTTACCTTCCCATCGGGTTTAGGGACCATAACTAGTGGACTACACCACTCACTGCATGATTCCTCAATCACTCCTAAGTGTAACATTTCTTGTACCTCCTTCTCTACCAGGGCCCTACGACTTTCAGGCAACCTATAAGGACGGGAACGTACTTTTACCCCAGGTGCTGTCTCGATCACATGTGAAATTAAATTAGTTTGCCCTGGCAAATCAGAAAAAACATAATGGAATTGTGTAATTATTTCTAACAAGTCCCCTTTTTGTTCAGAGGACAACTGTCTACACATTGGGATTTTATCGTCACCCACAATGTTCTCCCATGGGGGCTGAGGACCCAAGTCCGTTTCCTCCTCCACCGGATGGATGAATAGAGACCACTGCATCTTTCAGGGTTTCAGCAAGTTCACATGGTAAATTTGTTTACACTTCCTGGACCCTGGTTGAGCGATCTCGTAATCCACATCACCCGTGCGGCGGAGTACTTCGAATGGGCCCTGCCATTTGGCTAGGAGTTTGCTCTCACAACTGGGTAACAACAACATCACTTGATCTCCTGGGTGAAACACTCTCATACGAGCATTTTGATTGTAATGTCTCTCCTGACTGTTCTGGGCTGATCTAAGATTCTCCCTAGCAAAATCCCCGACCACACCTAGGCGCTTCCTAAGGTCCAATACATATTGCAGGGTATTCTTAGAAGGGGACCGCTGTTCCTCCCAGGACTCCTTTAGGAGGTCTAGGATACCCCGCGGTTGGCGGCCATACAGCTAATGGAGAGAATCCCGTGGAGGCCTGGGGAACTTCCCGCACTGCAAACAGCAGAAAAGGAAGAAGTTCATCCAAGGCTCTCTTCTCTGAATCTACAAATTTTCTCAGCATCCATTTTAGAGTTCGGTTAAATCTTTCCACCAAACCGTCAGTCTGTGGATGGTAAACCAATGTCCGCACAGATTTGACCTCTAGTAATTTTAAGACATCCTGCATCAGTTAGCCATAAAATTTGTACCTTGGTCTGTCAACATAACCTGGGGAAGTCCAACCCGTGAGAACAGCTCCAACAATTTGTTGGCTACTTGCTTCGCCGTTGCTGTTCTCAGGGGGAACGCCTCAGGATATCTTGTTGCATAGTCAACTATTACAAGAATAAACCTGTGTCCTTTCACAGAAGGTTCTAGAGGTCTTACCAAGTCTACCCCAATCCTCTCAAAGGGAACTGACACCAAGGGTAGAGGAACCAAAGGGGCTGGTTTTTGTCCCTTCGGACTAGTTAGCTGGCACTCTGGACATGCCGCACATAACTTAGCAATATCACTATGCATCCCTGGCCAATAGAATCGGGACGAAATACGGTCCAATGTTTTATCCCTGCCCAGGTGACCACCCCAAGGGATAGTATGGGCTAGAGTGAACACAGATTTAACAAACGCCTTGGGAACCAATATCTGTCTGGTGACCTCCCCTGTTTGTGTCTGCCTATTCACCCTATACAGGATATCATTTGATAATTCAAAATGGGGAAATACTATCACCCCCTGTGCATTCAAAATCTACTCATCAATTTTTACCACCTTATCAAGGACTGGGTCTTCCCTTTGCCTCTGGTGAAAATCAGGGAGGTATAGGTCTGGTAAATCTCCAGGGCCCATATCCCCCTCCCTCTGGACATCCCCAGCCATCACTTGTGACTTCTGGCTACTAGAATGGTCACCTTGAGACACAGATTTTTGCAACCAGTCCTGTTTGTCAGAGCGTCTTTGCTTCCAAGTCTTTTGAAACCGGTGTCTACTGGGAAAAAGGTCTGCCGAGTAGGGGAACAGTTTACCAGGGTTCTCCAGAGCCATAGAATAAGGCTCCTCGGGAGAGACTGGAGCCATTAGGTCCGAAAAGAAAGGACAGTCTCGGCCGAACACAACGGGGGCAGGGAGCCAAGGAGTGACTCCTACTTCGAGGTTGGCCTCCTGACCTTATACCTGTAGCCAGATTTTGACCGTCGGATACCGTTTTACATCGTCGTGTATACTGTACATTCTATACTCCATGGGGAGTCAAAAGAACACACGTCAGGCGGTAACAGTTCCTGGAAGACCAGAGTTTTCCCAGAGCCCGAATCTACAAGGGCCTGGACGGTTTTACTCCCAACCTGGGCTGGAAGAAGCCAGGGGTTGTAATTTTCTCCAGTGAAGGCCGAGGCGACGGTCCTGCTGAAGGAACAATCCATCTGTGGACAGTCCAGAAGCCGGTGGCCTTTTTCTCCGCAGGCGGAACATGGAGAGGGTTCACTCGCAGGAGGGTGCCATGGATAGCGCTCCGCTGGACCAGATACTGGAGACCAGGCATCTGGTGGGTCCTGTGGGCGACGTCCTCGGAAGTTCCTCTCATTAGGCGACAATCCGACATCAGGAAGGGGATGAGGGTCTCAGCGGTGCCCAGCGTTTTGACTTCTTCCTTGTTGGAAGGACTGCTCCTTTCGTGGCACTTGGCGGTTGCGTATAGAGGGGCCGTAGTTTCCCCATTGATCCAATCTCCCTCTTTGGGTATCCGCAAGTGCTGGTGAAGTTGGATCCATCGGGTCCAGGGCGCTCGCCTGATCCTCAGCCCCAAGGAAGTTCTCAACGAGTCGGATCGCCAAAGCGAGGGTTTCAACAGCATGGCGTTTTACCCACGAGCGTGCGGAAGGGGATATTATCTGTAGGAATTGTTCCAAAACCACTTGCTCAAGAATTGCCTCCTTAGTGCGCTCCTCGGGTTGTATCCAGCGAGTACACAAGTCCAATAACCGCTGAGCGAGGACCCGGAGTCTCATCTTAGCGGTGTACTTCAGGTTCCGGAACTGCTGCCGGTAGGTCTCTGGGGTCAGACCTAAGCAATCCAGTATGGCGGCTTTTACTTGTTGGTAGTCCATTGCCTGATCCACTGGGAGGCCCTGATATGAGGCCTGGGCTTCTCCTATGAGGAGCGGGGCGAAAGCAGTTACCCAATGATCTGCAGCCCAGCCCTGAGCTTCGGCAACCCTTTCAAATGTCTGTAGAAAAGCCTCTGGATCCTCGTTCGGAGCCATTTTCCTCAGGAGGACTGGGGGTTTGTTCGCAAGTTCTGGACTGACGGACCCCTGGAATTGGGTCAGCAGCTTGGCCATCCGCTCATCCTGTGTTGCCTGCTGCTGGGTTAGGAGCTGGGTTTGCTGCTGCAATAGCAGTTGGACCTGCTCCTGCATTAACAGTCCCTGCTGTTTGGTCTGCTCGCACAGAAACTCTTTTAAAAATTCTTCAATTTTTCTCATTTGTGTGTGTGTGTGTGTGTGTGTGTGTGTGGCCCTTCAACTGCAGGGGCCTCTCAAAATCCTGACACTTCTGACACAATATGTTGCAGGGTACATGCAACCACACACGCGGGTTCTCTTGATAAGGCTTATTTATTGAGCCTTAAAAACATACAGCACACAAAAACAAAATAGCTTCTCTTCAGCAGACAAAAACAAGGCAGCTTCTCTTCAGCATGCAGGACACAGACAGTTATCACACATGTACTTTGAAAAACAGACCTTATAGCAGTAATCTCTTCAGTATATCAGTCCTGTCTCCTGACCAGCTAGCTTGCATGTGTGTTTTAAAACACCTTGATTATGCAGCTGGGGTCAGACTAATTAAGCGGCCCTTCTCAACTGAAACTTAACCTCGTCACTGCTGCACTGCAAGCCTAAACATAGGTTTTCCAGGTATATGGCTGGTGACGTTCATTCACCCTGTCACACTCACAAAGCAACAACTGCATCCTTGGAATTGCGAATGGCACTGGTAGGATTTCTGAACTTGAAGGTATTTTCCTTAAGTTTGCTGCTTCCACTTTCCTTAATGTTTTTCCATTGGTGCTGTGTGCCAAGACTACCGCATAATTCCCAGCTCCTCTCAACAATATGTCGAACCCGAGCACCCATGAGACACCAAACTGTTCAGTCCATGTGGTCACAGCAATTGCCCTCTCTATATGTTGTGACCTGAACTGAACAGTTCTTCTTCTTCCTTTCTTTATTCAATATTTATTGGGTTATGTATGGTAAAACTAGAATTGGCTGTTCTTGATAACATAGAGCCAAGTGATTAATATTTCTACCGTTAAAAATATTAACATTACTAAAAGTGTTATGTTTATCTCTCAGGGAGCTGTAGCTACACGATGATAAGATTTAGATGAAGACTTTAAGTATCACATTGAACTTGAAAGAAAAGGTCTGGTAAATCTTGGGCATGCCACAGTGTTGTCATGGATACATAACTATGGTACATTACTTCTATCAGCAAATAAACAAAATTCTGAAACTGTGAACATTAGGATTTAGCCTTGTGGCAATATGAACAATACAGATATTGAATAAGCTAGTGGCATAAAATGTTAAAAATGTGAAGAGAATCATACAGTATGTTGTCGTATAAAATACAAAATGGTACAATATTTGTATTTTCTATCTTTATTTTGACTACTACATACTACATCATGAATTAATAAAACACATTATATAATGATAGTGGAATATGAATTAATCTCTTCTGAGACTCGTGAGAGCACCTCTGGGATGCACAATAGGGAATAAGACATTCTCTAAGAGAAGGATTTCCAGTATGGTAGTATGTTCATTAGCTCTATCGTGATCATGCCTTGATCTGACCATGTTATGGGGTGAATCTGCACGTCTGTTAGCTGTTCATACAGTCTATGGATAGGTAATCTATACATGAGTATGTAGCCCTTTCCTACACTCTAGAGTGACTATGGGTACTGCAGACACACGCACCTGCGGCTTAAGGAGATCTTAGCCTCCGCTAACTGGGAGCCTGGGGTAACACTTATCTTTAATGGCAGCGCCTCCACTTACCCAGGATCCCGATCATGTGAGATTCCCCTGGGCAAAAACCATAGCAACACACATATGCTTTAACTGAGTTTACTGGAATGCAATAATACCTTTGTTACTTAACCGTGTCAATAACACATATCACATACTCATTACTTATACTATACTTATAACGCTAGTGGCTCAGCCACTCTCTTAAGAAGTAATGTCTCTGTCCCGTCACCGCATGCCCCACACTGTGTCCATGTACTGTAATTGTATATAGGCTCAGTCCTTTGGCCACTCCACTTAGTGTCCCCAAAGAGTGTTCCCTAAGGCGGGATCAGCGTCTGTTGACCGGTGTTGGTGCACTTTTTTAAATACCTTCCGGTCACTGCGGTGACCGGTGTGCACTTCAAAAAGGATCCGCCGATCCAGCGCAGTTGCTCTGATGTCACGATGCTCAGCAACCTGGTCCCAGATGACTGCAACAACCGCAACTCAGCACACTTTGTCCCTAGCTGTTATTCAGTAAGGGAATGATGTCACTATCACTATAGGGCTTCCCTGCACTCCACAACCTATGGTGACTCAGGGAATCTCTTAGGGCCCCCAGGGAAGATCTAACCTATGCAGGTGGGTCACGGACCCCCTGCCCCCACACTACCTCTTTCCTTGCTCCTCCGGTGCCCTCTGGCCAGCGTGGCCTCTCCCCCACGCTTCCCTTTCCTGCTTCTTGCTAATCCAGCCCTCCCATTGGCTCCCTGGCGTCAGGTGACTTCGCTAGAGCTCCTGGGAGTTGTAGTTCCTGGCTGAGCCTCTTGCTTATTGGCCAGCCGTTCGCGCGCTTCCATCACGCATGCGCGACCTCTCTCTGTGGGCCGTTGAGAAGAATGTATACTCTTGCTCCTGTGCATGTATGCTCCTCCATGTGACTATTATTTTAGCCTGCCGACATTCTTCGCTGAGTACTCTGGCATCACCCAGTGTTTCCTGTCCTTGTTTGGCTCTAGCTGCTTAGTCTGTCCTGTCTAAACTGGAGTCAAGAGCCATATTAAAGTTACCTCCCAGGACTCCCTGACACTCCTTAGTTTGCAAAGAATTTCCTAACAAAGCTTTCTCTTTCTGTGTTGGAGTGTATAAGTTTGCCAATTTAATGGTAACTCCACCTATTCTGCCTATGAGGATCAGGTAGCAGCCCTCACTATCTGTTACAATTTTGTCTAAATTGAAGGGTGTGTTGTTGTTGAATAGGTTGGTGTGGGCAGACGCTAAATAGTATTTATTGAATTGTTTGCCGAGGAATTTTAGTTTGGATTTATTTCTAAAATGTGTTTCCTAGAGTTAGATAATATTAGCCTTGATGTGCTTGTAATCTGTTATTGCCATCTTGTTTGCGTGGTCTATTCAGGCCCTTTGCATGGTGGAATATAATTTTTAACGTAGCCATAGTGTGGGTATTGTTGCGTGGGTATACAAGCGCGATTATGCGTATTGTGAAAGGCCCTAATGTAGAAATTGTATTAGGGACACATGCCTGTGGTCAAGAAGGAACCCGACTGGGAGATCTCCTCAAGGTTTTGCAAAGTATATTTAAACGAGTCCCCTCCCACAGTTCCTAAATGTATCCTCTATTTTGCAGCTCTTTTCTCATTCTTTTTAATTGTATAAGTATTAAAAGTTACTTTGTCCAGGTCTTTATATCTCTCTGAGGGGTATTTTATCCACTCAGAGTATTTAGGAGTACATCTAGGATTGCCTTTATTCTCTCTTCATATTCCAATAGAGATTAAATAAAACACATATTTTCTGACACACACATGTAAAAACAAGATGAGGCACAGCAAATAAAGCAGATGAAGAGAGAAAATAATACATTATAACAAAGTGACCTGGTGACTTGAGTTACTACTTCTATTCTTATCAAGGATAAAGACAGTGGGCCATATTTACTAAGCAGTGTTCTGCCATAAGGCACCATCGGTGCTGGAATACATTACAGCCTATTCAAACAAATGGACTGTAAGGTGTGCTCCTGCGCCATAAGGTGTCTCATGGCAGATGTTGTTTTCTATGGTGTTCTGGGCCAGTGAGGTATTGTTGTAATCCATAGACCAAGTGAAAAAACTCCACTATTTCAGTGTGTTTTCTTTTATTTAACAATACCAAAGTGTGAAACAACATGACAATGCACACATTTGCTATTTCCATACTTGGTGTTTAAATGCTGCATTACTGTACAGTACACACGAGGCCAACTCTGTTGCGGTATCTTACTGTTTTTTTTTATAATATTGTAGTAAAGGAGGGGTTTTCATATTAAGGCACAGTGTTCAGTTGTGCCTCTAATGTACTATACATCTTCTGTCACAAGCAATAGAAGAATTAAACATGATCATGTGCAATGAAATGTATGACATTTTTCCATTTCAATGCAATGACATCTTAATATGTGGTAGAATACAATAGGCAGATTTAATTAGGATTTTAAAAACACCATTTAATTTGGTTTCGATACTTACCATAAAATGACACAATGTTCAGTGCTATAAAACGTGGGGTCGTATGTTGTGACTTCCTTAAAAAAAAAAAATTTAAACAAAAAATAAACAAGACTAACATTTTATGTAATGAATTTCTTAAAACCATTTATTAACAGACATGGAATCAGAGTGTAGCAATTAGATTGTAAGCTCCCCGGAGCAGGGACTCCTCTTCCAAAATGTTACTTTTATGTCTGAAGCACTTATTCCCATGATGTGTTATTTGTATTATTTGTTATTTATATTATTGTCACGTGTATTATTAATGTGAAGCGCTATGTACACTAATGGCGCTATATTTATTTATTTATAAAAATGTTTTACCAGGAAGTAATACATTGAAAGTTACCTCTCGTTTTCAAGTATGTCCTGGACATATTTCATATGACAAATAATACATCGTTAAAAATACAGTTACATAAATGAATAGGGTATACATTATATACAATACATTGCATGCACAGTTAGAGAAGATGTATATTATAGGCAAATAAATAAATATTATAAATAAAGACATACATACATAAATAATTATGTTACTATGGTACATGTAAACAACAATCTGAATGTAAACAAAAAACAATGTGTCAAAACACAAATCTAAATTACATACAATCCATTTTTCCAATAGCGAAGTAGACACACAGGATTAAAACGCAATTAAAGGGTAAATAAGGTCATATAAGCAGTCGCCATTAACCTGTTCCACTCAATCATGATAACGCATTTATACTTCAGGTATGAAGACTGGGCTTATACAGTACATGTAAATGGCAATATTGCGGTTACTATTTCCTAAAGTGTGGTACTGTAGCTCTAACCACTCAGTTAAATGACTAATTCAACCTGGTAAAGCGTATTAGGCCATGAATTATTCATAATCCTTTCAATAAATCACATTATATTTTATATTTCATAAGGAATCCCCTACTACTTTAGGCTCCCATTATACACTCAAGATTGTGCATTTAAGCCTGGGTTAGGAAAGTACAAAGTCAGTAAACTGTTCAGAGAAAGTTGACTAGACTCTTCAGTCTGTTGTGGCAAATAAATATGAATTAAAAAAAAATACAATTACTATATATATATATATATATATATATATATACATACACACACACACACACAATTTATATATATATATATATATATATATATATATATATATATATATATATATATATATATATATATATATATTTTTTTTTTTTTTTTTTTCTAGGATTTGTATTTATTCTTGATATATATTTTTCTGGACATTTTATTTTTTGTTTTATTTTATTTTTCATGTATTTTATTGTTTTATTGCATTAGTCATTTAATTTATTTTTATCTGTTCCACTGTGCATAGTATAGGTTTTACTTATATCTTTAGAGGTTTTTTTTTATAGAGTTTTAGATTGGCGCCAATTTTTTCTTTTGTTTTGTTATAGATATATATATATATATATATATATATATATGTGTGTATATATGTGTGTATATATGTATAAAACATATAAATAATGAATAATGATCCCTGTTTTGATTTATGCTTCTATTTAATTCAGATGAAAAACCTTTTCCTAAGTTTGATTCAAAGTTTGAATCAAATTTAGAATTTTGGAACTGTTTGAGTACGAATTTATTGCCCAAATCTGTGAAGTTCAGATTTCGAACCCGTGAACATGCTCATCTTTTGATAGCAAGTACAGCACATGTATATGTGTGATAGTATTAAAATCAGTCGTTTGTTTTACATTTGTCCTGGTGTTCTGTTCATCCGTGATCCTGACACCCTCCTATAATGGTGACAAAACAGTATTTTATATATTAACTTGTCAAAAGATACATTGGTAATGTATCCACAGAATATCAGAATTTATTTTAAAATCCCATGTCGTTTGAACTTGTTTGCAACATAGAGTTACAGGATAAAGAGAAGCATTTTATCAAAAGAAAATGGCATTTAGAAAGTGAAGTAAGAGTACAAATTAGTAGAACAATGTAGCTAGTGCATACACACATAGGATAGACTTGACAATTTATGCATATAGCATAATATGTATACAATGTGTATAATATTTGCAGTAATTATGTCATCAACTCTATAGAATTGTGATAAAAGAAGATAATTAAAGGCTCTTTACTGGGGGTTACTTTATTGATTAAATAAAGGGACCTCTGATTTCTGCATTCAGTTTGTTTAGGTGAACTCACACTTCATTTCTTGTCTGAGCAATTCTCCAATTGACTGACTCCACTGCACCGTTCTATTTGGAATACTGAGGCAGGCTATGTTTTTAAATGTCAGGTCGATATTCTGAGCCATGTACCACTGGTTATTTCTACATGCACTGACACAAAGTAACATATTACAAATAAATATTAGTGACCACCAAATAAAATGGGTTTTTAGAGTGTCCATCATTGTTTTTATCTAAAGAAATAGGAGCATAAGCAAGTATAGCAAAAGAGAGAGACATTATGATGTTAAATGTGGCATTTTAAAAAAAAATAATCTAATTATTCACCTGTGCAGAAATGTTGGGATTGGCAGATTGAACATTATATAGTTATATTGTAAGATGAAATGTGAACACAATCTACATTGTAAGACTTTTATTAACGTACTGAATGCTAAAGAGGCCTGTTATGTATTGTAACTTTGGAATTGTCCAGTTGGGTTCAATCAGACTGGATCCTTCATTTTAACTTTTATTACTTCTGATCAGTATTTGTAGTTCCCTGTATGAAATCCTTGAGCCTGTTGATCTTATTTGGATGTTGTCCTTTACACATTTTTTTTCTTGTCTTCAAGATGTTCAAGGTGTGTGAAGATATGATGTCTTACAACCAGCATCAACATTCGAGATAAGAAGAGGAGAACCAGATAACAATTCACCTACAATGCAAAAAACATTGTTTTACTGATTTGTGTTAATGGGACATCAAACATTGAAAGTACAAAGTATAAAGGACACAGGACCATAACAAGAGTGTTGTGTGCAATAACATTTTCCATGTGCTAGTGTCTGGAAAAGATTTCTAATTAAATACCAATATAAAATAATAGCAAAATACAATATATTTGTCATGTTTTCTATGATTATGGGCGATTTGTTTCCATTGATATTTTAGAAATAAATACTTTTTTTCCAGTACTCATCATAAAACATTAGGAAGAATGAAATACATAATAATAAAAACAAATGTCCTTGATGTTATCACTATTAGGAGTGCTGGTGTGTCCATGGTAGTGGCACTTACATGGTTGTTTTGACATACTGGTGCATCGTACACTTTGGGGTTTGGTGGTTTTGCCTTATGGTGATGGTTAAGCTCTAAGAGCAGCAGAGCTTAATTAGATTAATAAATTAAGTCACTGGAACTGTAAAAGATTAAACATAACATCAAAACCTTATATTCTAGAGCCCAAGGGTTAAGAAATACTCCTCCATTGTCTCACAACCAAGATTCCTTTTCCGTGTTCCAGAAGGTATCAAATGCAACAAACCAAATTGAAGACAATTATCAAACAAATTTAAACCTGAATATATAGAGATAGGAAGAAGATAATAGAAAAATGCCAAGGGACATATCAGAACCAACAGAGATGGGAGAAATCACAGACAATGGAGAAGGAGATGAAAGCAAAAATCATTAGTAGAGAAACTGCCGGAAAGTATGTGGAAGAGGTCACAGAGGCAAGGAAAATGTTTTACAAGAATTTATACTTATTTTTAATTTCAAATGATTTACATGAATGTAACGGGTTTCCCCCCCCCCAATCGCAGATTATACTGTGTGGGTGCAGGAACATATATTTTTACTCGTATTAGGTGCTATACCTGTTGGCTCACAGGAGGGCTGAGCTTCCACCACGGGGAACCTGGGGTATAATACTAACATATATCATTACAATGATGCAGCGCCTCCACCTGCGATGGCTCCCGCCAGAGGGGGAGTAGTTCCTCGCAGGACAATACCCAATAACCACATACAACTGGTAGTATAATAACGAATACCTTTTTACTGATGATGCTAGGACCATGCAAGGTTAACAGATAGTAACAAGTGTCCCTTGCTAAAGGTAACCTGATTCAACGTGTCATTATGGTTAACTCTAACGGACACCATGGCTGGTGTCCACACTTTATGTGTCACAGCGAACGCTACTGTCCCAACACAATAATCCCACCCTCAAGTCCAGTGAGTCCCACCCAAAGTCTTGCACTCCCAATACATAGACCAGCGTGTGTGTATTTGTGTGTGACTGCGCAGTCACTATGTCAATTGATAGGCCTTGTTGGTGCACGTGAGTGGATGCATTACCTGCCCGGGCTCCAGCCGCGGGTACTGCTATACCGCAGGGGAAACGCTGGGGTGTCCTCCAAAGGTGGGGCGAATTCCGGCGTGGATAATATCGCCGCTTCTTCCGCAGTCGGTACCTTGATGATAACCGGGTTGATGTCCACAGGCTACAGTCACTCAGTACTGAGCCTCCACATGTATAATCAAGCGGTCCCGTAGAGACCAAACTTAGGCCCAAACCTCTTGACGGAAAGCGCAGCGTCCGCTGGATTCCTCACTAGCCTATAGATAAAGGGGCAGGGTCCCTAACCTAGGGCCTGTCCTTATCACACTCCGCTAGGGTGGCTCAGGGCTATCTGGGGCCTAGGGGAGTACTGACCTAGTGCCCGGAGTCACGGACTCCAGCACCCTACCTCTTACCCCTAGCTACTCCAGTCGCCGACTGCTGTCGTAGTTCCTGCGCGCGAAAATCTCTATGTTGCCAACAGGCTCCTCCATCCCTATTGGCTACTCCTTCACGGGCTTTCTGAACCTTTACTGCGCAGGCGCGAGCTCCCTGTAGTCCTGGAGTGCTCCTGTCCCTCGGCGCCCTGCTCCGCGAACCTACGGAACCACCACAACGCGATAACGGCCGCAACCCTTAGTGCTATGCGGCTCGTGCGCCAACAGGAGAGAAGGTAATACCACAAGGGTGACCTGGCTACATCCTCCCCCCGGTAAAATCCCCAACGTCCTCGCTTGGGACACAATAACCATAACTATATACAGCAGTTATATAATGAAAAATGCATTTGAGACATAACTTAACACATGCATGACTCTATACAATGTTACACAACTCCGTGAGCATCACAATCACAGATTGGATCTTGCTCCGAGAACACTGCTGAGTCTCATAATGGGGTGCCCCCATATGATCATAGGCTACCCGAGTTGGAGGGTACCTGTTTCTTTGGCTCCGGCGGAGCTGTTCTTCGGCAACTCCCTCGGGGGAGTAATACGTACAGTCCTGAGGCTCAGCCTCTTCCCTTGAGGGGAGAAATGTCTCTGAACAGTCTCTGTTAGGCACAAAGCTTGGGCTCTGTGGATCCAAAGGCTGGCCTGTTGGTGCTATCTGCGTAGGCTTTGGCCTACAGGGCTCTTTACCCGTAGCTCCTCCGGGAGATGCCTCTTCTGTGGAGTAGTCCCTTTAAGAGGGTCCCTCCAAAGGATCTTCCGTAATGTCAGAGTGGGTCTCATTATGGACAGTCTCTTGACCCTGCTCTGATAAATCGAGCTCACCGTTGAGCGGTGTGGCCAGTATCTCAGTCTCTTCGTCTTCCACTTGTGGAATGAGAAGAAGATGGTTGCGATGCCACACCTTTACCCGGCCGTCAGTGTCTTTGATACGATATACCGGGAGGCCAGGCATTTGGGATTCTATCTCATACACTCCGTCTCTCCAACGGTCGGCCAGTTTATGTTTTCCTGGGACGCCTAAGTTCCGAAGCAACACAGCGTCTCCTGGCCGAAGTTCCTGATATCTGACCTTATGGTCGTATCGCCTCTTATTATCAGCATTTAGCTTAGCGGTTGGATTTCTCTGCCTGCTGATATGCCTGTTGCAAGCTGTCTTTGAGTCGTTGCACATACTTAAAATGGGTAGCATTATGTATCCCATCCGTGGAGACCCTAAGACGCACATCCACTGGCAATCGGGCTTCCCTCCCAAAAATCAGGAAGTATGGGGAGAATCCCGTTGACTCGTGTCGGGTGCAATTATGCGCATGCACCAAGGTTTCTACATGTCGACTCCACTTCGATTTCTGGGCACTCCGTAGTGTTCCGAGCATGTCTAGCAATGTCCGATTAAACCGCTCGGGTAGAGCATCGCCTTCGGGGTGATATGGGGTCGTTTGGGATTTGGCAATGTTCAGCATTCGGAGCAGTTCCCTGATCAAAGTACTCTCGAAATCCCGCCCCTGATCAGAGTGGAGGCGGTTGGGAAGGCCATAATGTACAAAGTATTTTTCCCATAATATCTTCGCCACGGTGATAGCTTTCTGGTCTTTGGTAGGGAAAGCTTGAGCATATCGTGTGTAGTGGTCTGTGATAACCAGCACGTTGCATATTCCCCGGCTATCCGGTTCAATACACAGAAAGTCCATACACACTAGGTCCATGGGACCCGAACTCTGCAGATGACCCATGGGGGCCGCTCGGGTAGGCAGGGTTTTTCGCTGTATACACCTGGTACATCGGCGGCAATGATGCTCAACGGCCTCTCGCATCTTTGGCCAAAAAAAACGATCTCGACCAGCCCAAAGGTTTTGTCAGTACCAAGGTGTCCATGATCATCATGTAGGGACTTCAGCACCAGAATTTGTAGATTCTTAGGGAGGACTAGTTGTCTCCTATCCGGGTGGTTGTGATACTGTACCACCCGGTAGAGTAAGCAATTGTCTATTTCGAAATGGTCCCACTCCCGCATAAGTAAGGCCACCAAGTTTTTGGGTGCGTGCTTAAGAAGGGCTTCTCTTTTATTACGGCTCTCCGTATGATACCAATAACAGGATCTCACACTTGGTAATCTACTAGGTCCTTCCACCGTAGGACTTTATCAGGCGTGATATTCATCCCTTTGGGATCACAGTAAGCGGCTGGGACAGCCTGCGACCGGCATCCCAAGGAGTCGGCTGCTCGTAATTCTGAAAAGGCCACTTGACCATTGACGATAGCGGCCATGCTACACATAGCTCTTACGCCGGGTCCCGGGAGTTCCTTCCATTCCTCATCATCTGGAACAGCACTTAACCCGGGTCGTCGGGAGAGGGCGTCGGCCCCTATATTTAAGGGCCCCGGCTTATATTTCATAGAGAATCTGTAACTGTTTAGGGCGGCCAACCAGCGGTGTCCGGCGGCATCCAATTTGGCCGAGGTATTGACATAGGTGAGGGGATTGTTATCGGTCCTTACTTCGAAGGCAACCCCGTACAGGTAATCGTGTAGCTTCTCGGTAATAGCCCACTTGAGAGCCAGGAATTCTAACTTGTGGACGGGGTATCGCTGCTCACTGGGTGTCAAGCTGCGGCTGATGTAAGCGACAGGCCGCAGGCCCTCCAGGTGCTTCTGGTGCAGGACGGCACCTAGTCCATTTAGACTGGCATCCACGTGCAGGACGTATGGCTGTTCGGGATCCGCATATGCAAGCACGGGTGCTTCGGTCAGGCACTTCTTCAGTGTCAGGAAGGCCTGCTCACACTCCGATGTCCATTTGTCCCCGAACGGTTGGCGGGCCGATACAGCCTTCTTCCCGTCTCTGAAGGGTATATTTTTAACAGGTTGTTCAGGGGCTTAGCCTTGCTCGAGAATCCTTCCACGAAGCGGCGGTAATACCCACAAAATCCCAGAAAGGACCGCAACTCTGTGACGTTCTCGGGTCGAGGCCAGTTCACTATAGCCTCTACCTTGGCAGGGTCAGTGGCGATCCCTTTGGCGGACACTATGCGTCCCACGTAGGTCACCGATGTGTGGCAAAACCGGCACTTGTCTAGTGATAATTTCAACCCTTCGTTCCCCAGACGGTCGATTACCTTAAATAATCATTCTTCGTGTTCTTCTAAAGTCCTTCCGAAGACGATGATGTCATCTAGGTATACCAGACATTCCCGTGGAATCATGTCCCTGATAGTCTTTTCCATCAACCTCTGGAACGTGGCCGGCGCCCCACATATGCCTTGGGGCATACGGGTAAATTGATAGAATCCCAAAGGGCAGACGAAAGCTGTTTTTTCTTGATCTTCCGCGCTCATGGGTACCTGGTAGTACCCGGATCGGAGGTCGAGCACACTGAACCATTGACTTCCATTTAGCGCGTTCAGTATTTCTTCGATGCGCGGGAGGTTGTACTGATCCGGTATCGTACGGTTGTTCAATGTCCGATAATCAATGCACAGTCGTACGGATCCGTTCTTTTTACGCACCACCACAATGGGGGACGCGTATGGGCCCCGAGACTCTATCAAAATCCCGGAATCTTCCATATCGTGGAGAACATTTCTCACGTCGTCTATATCTCGTGGGGCGAGGCGACGTGACCGTTCTCGGAACAAGTTGGTATCACTCAATCGGATGGTATGTTGGGCACTGCGACTACACCCCACATCCATCTCACTCGTGGATAACACATGTCGTCGTTGAGCCAACTGCTTGGACAGACGTTCTTTCCACTGGGTAGGCAGTGGCAACTCACCGAAGTTGAAATTCAGCTCAACGACCCGCTCACCCGCTGCTGTCGCCTTCACCTCGGGTGTGTCTATGACGGGGCTGACCGGATATATGCTCCCCAACTTCTGACCGACATCCAACTCCATCGGGAAAGGGGAGATATTCTGTACATACACATGGGTGCGGCGTGGAATCTTGGTTGTCCATTCCCTCACCTCCGGTAATATCTTATATCCTCTCTGGGCTTCCTCTTCCAGGGTACTTTCCAAAGAGAAAAACTGATCCTTCCCATCTCGTTCCGGGTAGCAACACCAGACAGGCAGTCTCCGCACTCCCCCCGGTAATATGGTCGTCAGTCCGGCCTGGCGATTGTACAGGTCTCCATGTCGCTCCAGGGCATAGATCCATTGGCACTCGTCTCTTAGAACTGGATTTAGGAGAGCGGTGGCTAGGGGTAACTCATTAGTCTCTTTCAGGTACTGCCGGAACACTTCTTGTACTATGTCAGCATTAGTGCCTAGAATGATCGGGTACTTGCATTGTCCTTGGGGTTCTGGGCATACCAAGGCCACTAATTGCATGGGGTGTCGTTTCCCGGTGTTCAGCTGGAGTATTTCCATCTGCACCTGTACAATCCCAGCGATAGGGTAGTCTTCATTGCTGAGCCCTCGTACGGTCACGTGCTCGGCCGTCCTCAGTGTACAGTGCCGGAGGTGCTGTTCGTAGAACGGGTGGTATATGATGGTCACTTGCGACCCTGTATCCAGTAGGGCCGATGCGTAGATCCCTTCTACTAATACTGGTACGATTGCTGCAGGGCCTACTTGGCTGTAAGCCCCTCGGTTGGGGGTGTCCGTCCCGGCTTTAGTATCTGCCGGGGCTGGGGGGTTCCCTTGAGGGGTTTCCACGTCAGGTTCGGCGGCTTGCGCTTGGCATACCATTGTCCGAGCTGGGTTTCGTCGAGTGGAAGTTTTGTCCTCAGGGGGTTCCTCCCGTTCTGGGCAGGCCCGAGTGAAATGGCCCTTCTTACCGCAGGTGTAGCAAAGGTGGTCCCTTGATTCAGAACGGCCACGGTACGGGGGAGGGGAATTGCGATTTGGTCTAGCTTTGGTGCCCGAGCCCTGAGGTGCGACCGCCTCTTCTGGAGTCGCGGGATTCTTGGCCTTAGCCCCAGTGGCTTCAGTTGGGTCAATGGGGGCTGACTCCTTAACCTTGGCGGGAGTATGCAACCGGCCATATGCCTCATGCTTGTTGATCTCATCTACTAGATCCTCCCAGCAAGGGGGGTCATTCCGCATCAGGGAGCATTTGACCAGGAGGGCGATAGGGTTGTCGGGAAGGGCTCCCTTCTGGAATTGATTCCTGCAATACTCGTCCACCTGAGTGGACTTGATCTGGTCTCGTTTCCGCATATCCCATAGGACCTTCCTAATTCGATGGAGATAGGCAGAAAGCTCCTCTCCCGGCTTCTGGCGAAGATTTAGGTACCTCAGCATCAGTTGGCCTTCATCCTCGATTTGCCCATAAGCACGCTCGAGCGTCTCCAACATCTTCTGAGCAGTGATATCTGCATGTTGATCCTTAGCCAGCCGTATAGTGGTGGAAGCAGGGGCCCGCAGACACTCCATTATGCGTTGTCGTTTGACTAGCTCAGGGCATGTCCATTCCTCCACCACCTGTGAAGTATAATCTATCCAGGCGTCGAACGCCTCTTCGCCCGCCGGTGTCGGTTTAGTGCCTGAAAAGATTTTCAATTTACGATATTGTTGTTGCATTGATGCTTCAGCCCTGGCTCCTCCCAACTCGACAAGACTTTGAGCTAACATTTGGATCTCATTTCTCCCGCTAGTCGGGGCTGGTGCAATACTGAGCGGCGGACTGTGGCTGGCGGCTGCGCTTACAGTAGACTCACAATAACTCTCAGGGGAAGAAGACGAGGCACACATATCCACCTCCTCTAAGTTCGTGTGGGAGCTGTCAGGTTCGGACTTGATGGGCCGTGCGGGGTACACTACCGCACAACTCGACTCGGCCGGGCCGTCAAACCACACACTAGAGGGTCCTTGTTCTTCATTTACATCGTGCCCAATGTCCACTAATACTGAGTAGTGCCCCTTGGTCTCTGTACATTGGTCTACCAAGGCTAGTGCGTTTTTACCCCGGAGATGAGAATGTTGGCGCAGAGCCACTCGTATGGCCATAGACGGGATGTCTATAGGGATGCCGCACACCGCCAGTGTGTGTGCCGGTGGCTCTTCAAGCCTCGCAGCCCACTCATATACTTCTGAGCGCAACAGGCACGGGAATATGGGTGACATTTTAGAACGTCTGTTGAATAGGGCACCCCAGGTCTAAGATCTCAGCAGCGCCTCCAAATGTAACGGGTTTTCCCCCCCCAATCGCAGATTATACTGTGTGGGTGCAGGAACATATATTGTTACTCGTATTAGGTGCTATACCTGTTGGCTCACAGGAGGGCTGAGCTTCCGCCACGGGGAACCTGGGGCATAATACTAACATATATCATTACAATGATGCAGCGCCTCCACCTGCGATGGCTCCCGCCAGAGGGGGAGTGGTTCCGCGCAGGACAATACCCAATAACCACATACAACTGGTAGTATAATAACGAATACCTTTTTACTGATGATGCTAGGACCATGCAAGTTCAACAGATAGTAACAAGTGTCCCTTGCTAAAGGTAACCTGATTCAACGTGTCATTATGGTTAACTCTAACGGACACCATGGCGGGTGTCCACACTTTATGCGTCACGGCGGACGCTACTGTCCCAACACAATAATCCCACCCTCAAGTCCAGTGAGTCCCACCCAAAGTCTTGCACTCCCAATACATAGACCAGCGTGTGTGTATTTGTGTGTGACTGCGCAGTCACTATGTCAATTGATAGGCCTTGTTGGTGCACGTGAGTGGATGCATTACCTGCCCGGGCTCCAGCCGCGAGTACTGCTATACCGCAGGGGAAACGCTGGGGTGTCCTCCAAAAGTGGGGCGAATTCCGGCGTGGATAATATCGCCGCTTCTTCCGCAGTCGGTACCTTGATGATAACCGGGTTGATGTCCACAGGCTACAGTCACTCCGTACTGAGCCTCCACATGTATAGTCTAGCGGTCCCGTAGCGACCAAACTTAGGCCCAAACCTCTCGATGGATTCCTCACTAGCCTATAGATAAAGGGGCAGGGTCCCTAATCTAGGGCCTGTCCTTATCACACTCCACTAGGGTGGCTCAGGGCTATCTGGGGCCTAGGGGAGTACTGGCCTAGTGCCCGGAGTCACGGACTCCAGCACCCTACCTCTTACCCCTAGCTACTCCAGTCGCCGACTGCTGTCGTAGTTCCGGCGCGCGAAAATCTCTATGTTGCTGTAAGGAATCCACTACTGGCTTTGACTATTGCCTTGCAGACCTGTGCAGTTGCAGGCTTCCTCTGGCAATCTATGGCACAGGTGCTGCCTCTCATTGCAGCTTTTGCTTGTGCTACTTCATTGGAGGAATTCTCACACACCCTCCTCCTGTGATTGGATCTCCGCCCTTTATATTTTAGGCGTTGGCTCTGAACCAGGGCCGAGCATAACTATTCCTACCTCTATGTTACTGTCTCTGCCACAAACCACCCCAGGCCTCTCTCCTAGCGTTCTTACCTTCCAAGTTCCTGAGTATCCAGAGGCCTGGTCCTGGACGTCTGTGCTGAAGCGTTGTTGCCAGCACTGGCCTGCTGCTATCTCCTTGCAGTGGCCTACCCCGGACGTCTGTGCTGAAGCGTTGATGCCAGCACTGGTAACTGCTGCATTCCCTCCTAGCAGTGGCTACCCTTCCTGTCCTGCGGCCTGCTGCTATTCTCCTGCAGTGGCCTATCCTGGACGCCTGTGCTGAAGCGTTGATGCCAGCACTGGTAACTGCTGCATTCCCTCCTAGCAGTGGCTACCCTTCCTGTCCTGCGGCCTGCTGCTATTCTCCTGCAGTGGCCTATCCTGGACGCCTGTGCTGAAGCGTTGATGCCAGCACCGGTAACTGCTGCATTCCCTCCTAGCAGTGGCTACCCTTCCTTTCCTGCGGCCTGCTGCGATCCTCTTGCAGTGGCCTGCCTTGGACTTCTGCGCTGAAGCGTTGGTTCTTCCCAACGCTGCCCTGCGGTGAACTTCGGCCAGCCTGCTGTCTCCTCCTGCTGAGATCGGCGTCATGGGCCGAGGCCGCTCCTCGCGCAGAAGCCACCCTCCAAAGCTGAAGCGGGGCACTCCTGATTTCCTGTTGCCGAACTCCTGCTTCATTAACGACGATGCTGCCTTCTCCAATCCTGACCCTGCGATGTACGACTACGAACTGCGCACTCCGGATCAGTCTGCGTGGACTAAGGTCGGTGATTATATAACCCCACCTCAGCCCCGCGGTCCGGTCCCGGTTTGTGGCGAGCATCGGCGTAACAGTATGCTCGGCCCATTAAAACCGGACCGCGCCGTGGCGGGGGATGGCAATTTACCAACTGAAGTTATGTCCCGGCCTGCGTACCAGTCCCACTATGAAGGCCAGTATTTGTGTGAAGTAATACCCCTGATGGATGAAATGTTTACCTACAGGTTTAACCCCTTTGCAAAGACAATGCCGTTGTGATCTCTTTATTAAGGCTTACTGCATCCAGAACTTAAAACAGTCTCTGGCCGCTTGTATTCGCTCTCCTGATTCCCCTATAACCTGGGATAACGTGTACCCTATGGAACTGGCCGACGCCCAAGAGGCACTCTACCTCCTGGCCTCATCACTGGACATTCCCCTAGTACAACAGGGCGCCCTCCTCATGTTGGCTCAGTCTCAAGAGACACTCCATGTACTTTCCTCAACACTAGACATTCACATAATAGAACAGGATCCCCTCCTTGCCAGCTATGCTGCTGCTTGGCAGATTCTCTATGCTGCCAGTCCTGTTGCTAAACCTGTGGGGGTACCTCTCTCTCCTAAGAATGGTCAAACCATTTCTCTGTCGCTGCCCGCTAAGGAAGAAGCTGCCACGCTCCCTAATCCTGAGTTAACCTCCCTAAGTTCTGTCCCTGAGGTTATTTCGGTCTTAACCCCTGCTAGTCAGGCCTATGCGTCCCCCACTGTAAATCCCTGCTGTCCCCAGGTCAGTGTGTCTTCCCTAGCACCAGAGAATGAATCCTGTTTGCCCTCTTTTCCTAACCCAAAAATTCTAAGCTCTGTTTCCGAGGTTTTTTCTGTATTAACCCCTGCTAGTCTGCTCTGTGAGGTCCCTACTGCTAACCCTAGTATTCCGCAGTCTAATGATAGGTCCCTAGGGCAAGAGGCAGAACCCCCTATGACCCCACTCTCGGAGACTAGCTTCTATTTCTCTGATTCTCAGGTACAGAGTAATTTAACCCTTGGGGTTTTTCCCATGTTAACCCCTGCAGGTCAGCCCTGTGAACCTTTCTTGGTAGATCCCTTTAGTTCGTCAGTCAGGGACACCTCCTTAGCCTCAGAGGATCAACCCCTTTTGTCCTCTGACTCAGCTAAAATTCTCGGGGTTATGCCCCCTGAACTTTCGGCAATAATACTGGCTCCAGTAAAAAGTACTCTGGAGCCGTTTGTTTCTCTAAACCTGTTCGCAGAATCCCTACTCCTAGGTATTTCACTCACCCCGTCTGTCACTCAGAGAGCTGAGACCCCTGCTTCTGAGCATAGACCCCTTTTCGTGGAATCTGTTGTCGTTTCTGATGTCCCAGACACTCTTTCCCAAATACCCACTTCAGAGACCAGCACAGGCGTGGTTGCCCCACTTGCACTGTCTGAGTTCTCCTTTTCTCAAATCCTAGGGTTTAAAGCGAACAGTACATATTATGTTCCTTTCCAAGTGACCCCTACTGAGATCAGCGTATCTGCTGTTGCTCCCTCAGTACCATTAAAGTTAGGGCCCTTCTTTTTGAAGGAACAGGCTTTCAAGTTTGAGACTCCCTTTATCCCTGACTTTGTAAATCTGCAGTCCCTTCTCACTGTAGTTAAAAGTTCTCCAGCAGCCGCTGAGTTAAGCTTTGCCGCTGCCAAATCTTCTGTTATAGAAGCAACCTTGCCTAGCTTACTTCTGTCTGTCCTATCTGTGATGCCTATCACCTTTACTAAAATTTCTGTTTTGCAAGGTATTTCTCCTATTAAATCTGTGATATCTGCAATTCCTTTAATCAGTTCCAAAACCCCTGTCACTAAGTCTCCCATGGAGTCTGATGCCCTCACTAGGGATTCTCAGGGACCCAATTCTGTAAAAAGCAAGATGTCCCTTGTGTCTGTTGGAGAGTTTACCCCAGTTTCTCTCACGGATCATGCCACAGCCTCCGGGATGATTAAAAATGACTTTAAGTCTGGGATGCCCATTCCTGTAATAATACTGTTTCACGCTGATTCGCCCACAGTATTCGGGGTATCCACTACTGACTGTATGTCTACTACCACGAACTCAGGGGTATCGCATTTGGAACTTTCCCTTTTTTCAGAAGATCCCGTCTTTAAAATGGACTTATTTTTCTCTGTGTCTTCCACAATACTTGGGGTACTTGCTATTGACTGTCCTGTCCCAAAACTAGGGTTACCTCTCAAAAAGGTGCCTGGAGCTACCGATGTTAAAAACCCTATGTTTAAAACAGTAACAATTTGCATTGCTTCTCCCACAGTATCATGTGAGACCTGGGTACCTGGGACCTCCACTCCGAAGCCAAGCTCTAGTTCTCTGTCTTCTTTCTCTGTGTTGGAGGCACCCAGCTTTAACCCCAAGACTTTTTTTCCTAAGGTTGATGCACCGCTTAACCGCCTGCCTTGTTTTTTGGATAAAATCTGTTTTCTCACCTTTCAAACAAACTCCTTACTCACAGGTCTCTGTGCGGTGCCCAAAGTGCCCGATCTGTATGGAAATTGGCCTCTCCCTAAGACGAAGACACCCTTACTGGACCTCGTCGCTTTACCTGAAGCGTCCGTTCCTGTTCTCTATGGGTCCACTATGGGTATAGACATGCTTATTATGTCCTTCGCCAAGGCCACAATTTCGGATTTGATTCTCTCTAAAGATCACAAACCAAAGGAAGCGGATCCTTCTTCAACTGCCAGTACCATGAGTTGCATACACATTGCTACAGACTCTCGCAAATTGCTTGGGATAGCAACCCTGCTTGGTATCAAAAGTACCGCTGCAATAGTGTGTAGTGAACCCTCCCGCCCCATTCCCTTGCTAACCACCACCCGGAATTCCTTGGAAGCTAAAGACTCTCGCAACTTCCTCCGTGCTGAGTTCACCAAAGACATTGCCTTCTCTGAAGGTCCCTCTGCCATTTTTGTCCGACAATCTGTGTCCTGTGTCCCGTACTCTTGGACTATTACTATGCACCGGACACCTGGCTACTGTCCTTCCGATGTTCCCATTCCGGAGCCCTCAGATTCCATTGTCCATGTACCAAGAACTGCAGTACCACCGCTGTCTTTCATGGTACTCGCCAATGTACATCTGGATTGTGGACTTAATTCTCGCCGGAGACACTTCAGGAACAACTCAATGTCTCCCAGACCTATGAATGGTCCTGTTCACCCAGGCTTCTCACCCAGGGGGGTACTGTAAGGAATCCCAACAAACTATGGGCTTTCAACGCCACCTCTCGCCTAAGGAGGTTTAGGAACAATTCCATGTCCCCCAAATCTGTGATGGATCTTGTTCATCCGGAGGTCTCACCTGAAGGGGGGGGTACTGTAAGGAATCCACTACTGGCTTTGACTATTGCCTTGCAGACCTGTGCAGTTGCAGGCTTCCTCTGGCAATCTATGGCACAGGTGCTGCCTCTCATTGCAGCTTCTGCCCTGTGCTACTTCATTGGAGGAATTCTCACACACCCTCCTCCTGTGATTGGATCTCCGCCCTTTATATTTTAGGCGTTGGCTCTGAACCAGGGCCGAGCATAACTATTCCTACCTCTATGTTACTGTCTCTGCCACAAACCACCCCAGGCCTCTCTCCTAGCGTTCTTACCTTCCAAGTTCCTGAGTATCCAGAGGCCTGGTCCTGGACATCTGTGCTGAAGCGTTGTTGCCAGCACTGGCCTGCTGCTATCTCCTTGCAGTGGCCTACCCCGGACGTCTGTGCTGAAGCGTTGATGCCAGCACTGGTAACTGCTGCATTCCCTCCTAGCAGTGGCTACCCTTCCTGTCCTGCGGCCTGCTGCTATTCTCCTGCAGTGGCCTATCCTGGACGCCTGTGCTGAAGCGTTGATGCCAGCACTGGTAACTGCTGCATTCCCTCCTAGCAGTGGCTACCCTTCCTGTCCTGCGGCCTGCTGCTATTCTCCTGCAGTGGCCTATCCTGGACGCCTGTGCTGAAGCGTTGATGCCAGCACCGGTAACTGCTGCATTCCCTCCTAGCAGTGGCTACCCTTCCTTTCCTGCGGCCTGCTGCGATCCTCTTGCAGTGGCCTGCCTTGGACTTCTGCGCTGAAGCGTTGGTTCTTCCCGACGCTGCCCTGCGGTGAACTTCGGCCAGCCTGCTGTCTCCTCCTGCTGAGATCGGCGTCATGGGCCGAGGCCGCTCCTCGCGCAGAAGCCACCCCCGCGCTCACGCTCCTAAGCTGAAGCGGGGCACTCCTGATTTCCTGTTGCCGAACTCCTGCTTCATTAACGACGATGCTGCCTTCTCCAATCCTGACCCTGCGATGTACGACTACGAACTGCGCACTCCGGATCAGTCTGCATGGACTAAGGTCGGTGATTATATAACCCCACCTCAGCCCCGCGGTCCGGTCCCGGTTTGTGGCGAGCATCGGCGTAACAGTTGCCAACAGGCTCCTCCATCCCTATTGCAATATGGAAAATAGCTGAAGCGCTCCATCCCTATTGGCTAGTCCTTCGCGGGCTTTCTGGACCTTTACTGCGCAGGCGCGAGCTCCCTGTAGTCCTGGAGTGCTCATGTCCCTCGCGCATGTGCAACGCCCCTAACAATGGCGGCGCCCTGCTCCGCGAACCTACAGAACCACCACAACGCGATAACGGCCGCAACCCTTAGTGCTACGCGGCTCGTGCTCCAACATGAGAGAAGGTAATACCACAAGGGGACCTGGCTACATGAACATACAAAAACAGGAAATATCTGGAAAAGATCTCAATGTTAAGGAAACTGTTTGGATAAACCTCCAGCATGCTAAACTTTTAGAAGAGATTAATACAATAGCCATCTTAAGGTCTTAACATTTTAGCATTGCAAGTTGATGTCATGTTATGCAACTTGAGTCACTGTACAAGCACAAAGGGAAACATATCTGAAATGTTATTACATTGATGACATCCCGTACCCATATTATTCTAGAAATGTACCATTAAAATAGGACTGCCAGGGACCCCCGCTGTGTTAATCCGATGGGCCATTAGTCTGTCTGCAGAAATATCACAGAAATGTTGTAGCATTACTGGGGTATTGCCCCAGATTTTCCCAGGCAAGTGTTCAGATACGCGTGGCTGCATCAGTAGGTAATAGAGGAGTTCCTTATTGAACATATTTCTGTAATTAGTGAAGCCTCACAGGTAAGTGCAGGTATAGTAATCAGCAGTCACACACTGTAATGTATAGACATCAGCAGTACACCCTGATGATGGCATCAATGTACAATGAAACTGGCAATCTTTTCTCCTGTATGGTCACATTTGTGATGGAATATCCCCCAACTCAATTAAAAAGGGATTTGCAGAGAGACATCACCTTACTTGGAAGGTAGAGAGTGTTTTTGCTGCTGATGACCATACCCATATTATTGCCTTCTAATATTTAGGTGTAGCTAACAAATGCTGCATGTTTCATTCATCTTATGAAAATAATGTTTGAGAGTCTAGAGATTTCCCTGTATTATCACTCTATTCAATATGACCTTGATCAATAAATGTATCATTTTATTTGTATAGCGCCAACATTGTACGCAGTGCTTTACAAACATGCAATACAGGGGAAACAAAGTACAAATAATAGGGATAAGAGCTGCAGGTACATGAGAACATAAAGCAAAAGGAGGCCCTGCCCCAAAGAGCTTACAATCTAAAGTGGTATACTGGGAGACTTACAGACACAGTAGGCGTACAATTGCATTGGGGTAGCTGGAAAAATCAAATTGAGATGACTTCCAGCGATCTCGACCAAGCTGTCGCTCCGTCGAGTAGCAATGCATTTGTTTTGACGCGATGTCGTGTCGCTGTCACCGTAGCCGACACTATAAGTGCAGTCGAAGTTGGAGCATAAGAGTCAACTAGGTGTACAACGAGAGCTCAGAGTTGAGTTATATGAAGGAGTAACGGAGCGCAGAGCCATAAAGGAAAGTTGAATAATTTATTCGTTTATACAGAGATTGATAGGATGGCAGCAAAGGGATGTTAGGAAGTCAGAAGCAGATACGAGTGTACAGGAAAAAATTATGCTTCAAGGGAGGGAGGAGTCAAATGCAACCCATATGCAATGTACTTGTGAGACTGGAGTTAGTGGTGTTACTGAATGTAATGGAAAAGGGAATAATGGAGCCTAGTTTGGGAAGGAGTATGTCTTAGACATGTAGCCTAGTGCCCCTGGCTATGTGTTTCCTGGCCCTAGCATGTAAGTCCTGGTAACGTGCAGGCAGTGTTAGGGTTAAATCCCTCTCACATGTGGGACCCTTAGGCCACTGGTTAATTTGTTGCATGTGAGACCCTTAGGCCACTGGTTAATTTGTTGCCATTTCCAGGTGCAGGCCTAATGGCAGTTGGGAGAATCATGCCTGGGGGGTGTTAACTGGGTCACATGTAGTAGGGTGTGATGCTTGTCAATCATCTAAATCTGCCCAGGTTTGGGGCAGGGTTATTAACCCCTCCCCAGGTATAAAAAATGCTTCCTACCTAAATTTAGTGTGGAGTTCCAGTATGTAGTGTGCTCCTTAGGGAGGAGGGCAGTGTTCTGCATTGCCCCATCAAGGGGGTAAGGGGGCTGCGACTTGCCCCAGGGGCCTCAAGCCCTTGGGGGTGGCCTGGTCAGGGACAATGACCAAGCAAGATACGAGGGAAGTGTTCCATGTCTGCTGTGTGTGTGTAAAGTACCTCTCTTGCAAGAGAGGGAAGGAATCAGGTCTGGCCTGGCAATAAATGGTGAACTGTTCCTTGCCTGAGTGGGAATTACTGGAAAGGGTTCCTGTAGGGACTACACTCTGCCTCTGGCAGATCCCTGCAGGATGATAGCGCTGTACCAATGAACCCAAAAGCCTGTCCTGTTGCTTCTCCCACTACCCTCTGCGGAGACTCAGGCCTCGTGGAAGACCACAGGTGAGCTACCCAGCACCACGACCATACCATGTAACTACAGATCTCCCTTAGGGAGGGGGGGAAGAGGTTACAGTCATATTAACTTTACCACTACAGAGGTTTAGCCTGGCACAGATTGCTGATAGGCAACCTGTGATTTGAAACTGGACTTCTGATGTATGGTCAGGTGCAGATAAATATAGCTGTGATTTTATCACACAGATGATAGCTGAAGCCTCTGGAGTTAACGATGTCAACATCAGAGAGAGAACAGTATATAGAGAGAAGAGCAAGTGACTCAAGACAGAGTTTTCAGTTACACCAACAGAGCGATCGATAGAGGTAGAGGAGTTTGCAAAAAAGATACTTAATAATCAGTGAGAGAGGCGTTATTATTATTGTTATTATCCTTTGTTTGTAAAGCACTAACAAATTCTGCAGCACAGTACAGTGGGGGTACAGAGTAGGTGAAAAGATAGGTGTACAATCAGCGCTTATGCAAACAACAAAAATAAAGATGACCTTTGATACAATTGTCCAAGTGGTAGTCCTGGAGCTGCCTGTTGAGATTGTTCTGGTATCTTTCACCCAGAATTGGATTCGTGGAGCAAGGCAATCTCTTCTGGCGCTGAGGCAATGATGTAGAAGGATTTGCTTGAAACTTCTTCTGTTGGACTAGAACCTCAGGAAAAAAAGAAAAAACATGCAGGAAGCCTGCAATAGTGTATTACCCCAGGGATAACAATAGAGTTATTATAAGGAGCAATTTATTATAAAATATAATAATAAAAGTAGTGTCTTTCTTCATCGAAACGCGTTGGAAGGTTTCATTGCGCGAGCCGATCGAGTGTTTCCAGGAAGAGATTCATGTTGGAGCACATTACCTGATCCCCGGCAGTAGCAGACAATACACCACCAGGCTAGAGGCGATCCCGACGGCAAAGACCATTAAAATCAGTGCTTATTACCTATTCACATCTGGTGAGTAGGTTTTCAATTTTAACCAGGCGGAGCAAACGAAGTTATCTTGGACCAAGCTTCAAGTTCAAAGTTTGGGTAGTGCTTAGGCACTTACTGTATCCTTACCACCATCCAGTGCTCATGCACCGATTCATTTAATTCATTTAAATTCAATGCATTTTAATCATGTTTGTTTAACCATGCATATCCATGGTTACTTTTAATATTATATTTTATAATAAATTGCTCCTTATAATAATTCTATTGTTATCCCTTGGGTAATACACTATTGCAGGCTTCCTGCATGTTTTTTCTTTTTTTCTTTTTCTCCTTTTTTCCTGAGGTTCTAGTCCAACAGAAGAAGTTTCAAGCAAATCCTTCTACATCATTGCCTCAGCGCCAGAAGGGGGTACAGAGTAACATCAATTAAATAAATCGAATGACATACAAGTAAGAACAGACAAGCACAACAGATACAGAAGGTATTGAGGGCCCTGCTCATGAAAGCTTGCAATCTAGAGTGAATAAGGGGCAATGTTTAAACAAAAGGTAAAGTAGCTGCTCATTGTAGGGGAGGAGGAGTATGCCTCAGGCTAGAGTATGGTCTAGGCACACTGCTGGATCTATTAAGGTTTTGGGGTGTGCCTGTTAGGGGGTGTTAGAAAGCATGGAGTTTGGTCAAGCCACACAGCTAGTAGCAATAGGGTTGGTGGGTGGATGTTAGGAGTATGCCAGATAAGCTTCCTTGAAAAGGTGAATCTTTAGAGAGTTTTTGAATGTGGTGAAGCTGGGAGAGAGTCTGATGGTGCATGGTAGGAAATTTCAGAGAGAGGGGGCAGCATGGGAGATGTCTTGTAGGAGGGAGTGAGAGGAAATAATAAGGCAGGTGGAGAGGCGGATGTCATGGGCAGAACAGAGGAGGTGTTTAGGTATATGTAGGGATGAGGGCTGAGATGTATAGGGGGGCAGCATCGCTGAGAGCTTTGAATATCAGAACTAGGGTATTACATTTAATTCTAGAGGATATGTGAAGTGAGTGTATGGATTTTCATAGTGGAGTGATGAGTGAGGTTGATGAGTCTGGCAGCTGCATTTTGGAAAGATTGAAGTTTGAACAGGCGGATGATGAGAATACTAGCTAGGAGAAGGTTGCAGTAGTGAAGGTGGAAAAGGATAGGTGAATAATTTAGCAATTTTTTGCATCGTGAGTGAGAAAAGGATGTGTCCTAGCAATATTTTGGGGGTAAAGGTGGCAGGACTTTACTTAGTGAGAGCTTGAATGTGAGGAATGAAGGAGAGAGTGGAGTTGAGGATGACCCATAGGCAGCAGAGTTGGTATGTTGATGAGATTCTGGAATTATTGACAGTGAGGGAGAGTTTGAGTGTAGGGGTGACAATGGAAGGGGAAAAATTATTATTCTGTTTGGGACATGTTAAGCTTCAGATAACAATGGAACATTCAGGAGGAGATTGCCGATAGACAGTTCGTGACACGGGACAAGAGAGAGGGTGACAGGTCAGGGGAGGAGAGGTAGATTTGGGTGTCAGCATCACAGAGATGATACTGAAAGCCAAAAAACTGTATTAGTTCACCAAGAGAATAAGTATAGAGTGAGAAGAACAGAGAGCCAAGGACAGAGCCTTGTGGAACGCCAACAGAAAGAAGAAGTGAAGATGAGGAGATGCCAGAAAACTAAACACTTAAAGAGCGGTTACTGTACATACTGTAGGTAGAATTTGAACCAGGAGAGGCCAATGGACATAAAAGAGGCCAATGGAGTGTAGTGTGTGCAGGAGAAGGGGTGATCAATAGTGTTGAAAACAGCAGAGAGATCAAGGAGAATTAGTATGGAGAAGTGACCCTTAGACCTAGCTGTGAGTAGGTCATTGGCCACTTTTGTTAGTGCTGTTTTGGTGGAGTGTAGAGTGCAAAAACCAGATTGCAGACTCAAGCAGGGCATTGGAGGACAGAAAACGAGCCAAGTAGTTGTATAACAGCTGCTCAAGAAGCTTGGAGGCTAAAGGGAGAAAAGAGATTTGGTAGTAGTTAGAGAAACATACATGCTCTAGCCTCTCTGTCTATGTGCATTTGGAAGTAGGTGATGGGGAGGGTGCAGAGGGTAGAGCAAGGCTAAATGTTAGGAGGTGATGATCAGAGAGAGAGAGTGACAGAGTGTTTGAGGAGTTAGAGACAGGGCAAAAGTGGGAGAAAATCAGGTCAAGGGAATATCCATTTCAGTGAGTAAGAGAGGTGGTCCACTGCGAGAGACCATAGAGGAGGTTAAAGAGATTATATGGGCAGCTGAAGTAGCACTGGGATTGGTATGTAGGTATGTTAAAGTCGGTGTGTCAGAAGAGAGGAGTGAGGGAGTCAGGAAGCAAAGTTATCAAGGGATTGAGATGTAGTTCAAGGGGGAAGATAGATGACAGCAATATGGAGGGAAGGGGGGGGTGTGAACAGTGTGGACTGCGAAGGATGAGGAGAGGGAGGTGAAAGGAAGCTATGACATGATATGTGCAGTGAGGGGAAAGTAGTATGCCAACTCCTCCACCTTGTCTTTTCCCTGTTCTTGACGTGAGGCAGTGCGTGGTAAGAAGGAGACTTGGCGGTTGGGTGTGGGGCATGAAAGGATTGGTAGGTGGATAAGGCTAGGATTAGGGGACATGTTGCCACATAGTAGGAGTAATAGAAAGGAAAGGAAGAGAGAATAGGACAGGCAGTTGCTGTTTTTTCGGGGGGTGATGGGGATGTGATGTGAGAAGCAGATGGAGTTGATGGCTGCAGAGTGAGTGAGATGACAGTAGGAAATATGAAAATAAGACGGAGGGTTTAGGGGTGAAAATGTAGAGGCTACAGGTGGACGAATAAAGTGCAAATGACTGAGTGGAGGTAAATAGGGGGAGCAGAGTAAAGCTGGTGTAAAGCTGATGGTGTTTGAGGTCATGACTTAGCATGAAGCTGTGGTGTTTCCAGTTGGCATGTGCAATATACAAACAGCAGATGTGTGCCTTTTGGCTGCTGCCGAAAGTGTGCCACATTTGGGAGTGTTAAGGGGTTTCAGAGGTAATTGGTGGATGGGAGTGGATGATGTAATGAGTGTGTGCAGACAAGTGTTGGGAGAGACTGCAGTAAACAAAAGTGTGTGGGGGGTTTTAATGGTGCAAGCTAACAGTCCTGCAATCAGTGTGGGGAACTGTCACCGTACAGTAGGTTGACTAATAATATCCTTGTGTAGATTAAGTTGCTGAAGAATCCAGTTTCCAGTAGTCCAGCTACTGTCTAACTACGTATTCACTTAAAAATTCTCACTTTACGATGTGAACTTTTTAGATGTTATGCTACACTACTATGCTTCCCAGGACTTCTTTGAAACTTATACATCTAAACAGTCACATGACCTACCCTCAATAAATCTGCCTAGTACGGGCTAGCCAATTAGTAGACAACACAATTAAGGGTCAATTATACTAACACCTAACATACCAGAAATGAACAAATATATTCATGGAAGAGGTGATTCTTATTCACAGGGATTAACTGATGATTCTAATGAGTTAAGCAAGGTAGGAGGAAAACCAGGAGAGAGCACTGTCAAAGATATCAAGAGATTAAAGATTGTGCAAAGAGAAGAGGGTGGCCGACAATATCAGAAGGAGTAGAGTTCTAGAAAAATTGAATTGGCGTGCTGTCCTTGAGATTTGTCTACATTAAGGTCTCTAGCTACTTTGGTGAATGTGGTATTAGTAAAGTATGCTATGTCAAAGCACAATTGGGCAAGTAAGTTATGGGACTTGAGAAAATTAAGTATGCAAAACAAGGAGTTCCAGAAGTTTAAAGGCAAGAGGCAAAAGAGAGACAGGGCGATAGTTAGAAGGGGAGATATGGACAAGGGTTTTATTATTGAGAATAGTTCAAACAATAGCATTCTAAAAAAGAGATGCCATGGTGCCAAAGCAAAGAAAGAGGTTAAAGGTATGAGTGGGGATGGGGACCAGGGTAGTAGTGAGAGACGAGAGTACTCCGAGAGTACTCCGAGACGAAGCCCTCTGCGTAAGGGTGAAACGCGTTGAGGGGGAGACGTTGGTGCAGCCCTTGTGTGTGCACAATAAAGTTTTTTGAAGATACATCCGGGAGCTTCATTTCAGACATGCGCAGTTGCGCCGAACTTCTTCCATTTCCCTGAACGTTCCTGACGGCGGCACGCAGGAGTAGGTGAGGAGAGTGGGTCCCAGACCGGAGGAGCAGGTGATGTAACACTATTTTCCTCCTGCACCGGTCAATTCTGTGGCCCTGCTTAGCTCCCTCATACCTACTCCAGTGTCTGATAACCTTCTAGACCTGTGTAATCCACCGAAGCGCACGACAGACTCCCTGGTACTTAGTAGTGAGATGTTTAAAGAGATGGGAGTGAATGGGGTACAGAATACATGTGGTGCTGGTTGAGTTGAAGAGCATCTGAGACACATTGTAAAGTGGCAAGTGCAGTAACAATCAACACACAGATATCAATGTAATAACTTATATTCATTTAAATTCAATCTGATGCATCATTACCCATTTTACAATTCATCTCACTATATTGCAAAGCAGCTTTAGTGAATATTTAAAGTAAACTATTTACCCCTAATCCTATTATTAAAACTGCACAAAGTTTGGCTAATTCCATTTGTTATGCTAAGCTCATCCACTACAAAACATACTTGCATTAATTTTTTTAAACAATATTTGTATTTGCTTATTGGGTACAGAAAGTAAAAAGGGAATGGGGTGGGTGATTAGGGAGGTACAAAAAGTATAAAAGGGTACTTGGGGGGCGGGGATGAAATAGTGCAATAGCCCTTTCTCTCTGTAAAACATCCGCAATCACCACCTGGGTGGGCTCCCGCCGCCGCTGGGTAAGGCAACGTATGCCCCGCTGCATGATTTGGTCCCCGGGGGAAGGAGAAGAGAGGGGGGAGCTTCTTTCTCCTACATGGACCCCACCGGTAAGTAGTTCCACCCCTGTTTTAATACATGGCCCCCTCTAAATGAAAAATTCCAGCATTAGGAATTAGAAGTAAAAAATTATTAGAATTTCACCTCCACCTGTGTTGGGTAATACTTTTGCACTTGTTATTAAAAGTAATGTAGACCAATGCAAACAGTTATAAAGAATTGCCTATTACTCGTTTACATACAGTAGATTTAGCTTTACATCTAGTTCATAAATAATGGCCTGAAAATAAATCAGACAATTAAACACTTCCTATTCCGATTGATAATGCCACATCATAAAAAGTCTTATTTCTCATTAATGAGAAAGCTATTACTTTCAGTTGATGTTGTCCAGGAGGTTGGCATACATCTACATATTAAGTTTGGGCAGGATCACGGGTCACAAGTCAGTTCCTGAATTTAGCGACGGTTTTGGTGCTGGAGTCGAGGGAGCGAGAAAGAAAAGGAGGCGTAGGGAGAGATTTTTTTATTGTGCGTTTGTAAACTGCCTACATGTTGCAGGCATCACTAGTGGAGCAAGACACTACGAATCAACACAGACTACACACAAGGCTGTTTTTTCTGAAGTTAATGATTATCTATCAAATATATTTTTATCGTTGTATCATTGTTTGAATTTTGTTTTTGTTCCACTTATTAAAAAAAGCTATTAAGATTCAGGAAACAATTTTCGAATAATTGTACTTCGATTCTGTTTAGTCCCCTCTAATGCAAAGTTTTTTCCGTGCATGTTTTACTTCATAATCTGGACTGTGAAATCCTACTGAGAAGAATCACACTTGTTGCAGAGATTCTCACCTTGAAAATTCATGCCACGTCTAATATTCCCTGTTGCTATTTGCTGCCAGTCTGGCAGCCATTTAAATCGCCCAATTGTCTCAATCTTTCAAGATTAATGTTGAGGTTCTGTGACGTTGTTTATCTAGATGATCACTAAAAAGAGGGTGTTCTTCTGCCTTATAATAGAAAAAGATTCTCTGTTTGTAGATTAACAATAAATCATTATTGTAGACATCTTAATAACAGATAAGAATAGTATTTATAAACACCTGGCACTGCCCTAGGCTCTCTTTGATATACCTTTGTAATATAGTCATTCTAGAGGATTCTAGAATGTTCTGGTAAATCCTTCCTATTACCCCAATGTACAATGCAATCTTTTCATCTTGTGTTCTTTAATAACCTGTTCACTGTTGAATGTACAGTATACACTTGTGGGCATTTACCCCTTCATCTATATACAGCCTTAACCTCCTTTTGAGGTTGTTGCAGTATGACCCCATAATACAAAATATTATAATAAGGGGATTGCTGCCTTAAAGAATTCTACAGGTTATACTACAGGGCAGTGACCAGTAACCCCTTCTAATCATGTGGTTTCCACTGAAGAGACAACTCTATATAATGTTTAGATTCCTGCAGTTGGAATTCTATTTTAGTCTCCAACGTTCAATTATGTTATGTTTATAACAAGAATAATCAAAGCTAACTAATGTGATTATGATTAGTTTTAGGAATAAACTGCTTATTAAATAAAAACATGTTCTTAAAATATAAATAACTGTAGTCCTGTTTCCCCTTAAACAAAATGGCTACTGGTGCTGCCCTTTTACCTGTTGGCTCACAGGAGCCGAATCCACCGCCACGGGGAGCCTGGGGTGATATACTTACAACCTTGGTGCAGCGCCTCCACCTGAAAGGGATCCCAACGTAGTGGGAGGAGCCCCACACAGGACCCAAACCATGAATACACACACAATGTAAAATAGAAGGGCCTTTAATGTGACATGCAAACAAAAAGAAAGCGCAAAAAGGAAAAACACAGTTAGTAAAAATAATTGTCTTTATACCAATTAAAATAAAACTACATAATAAGAAAGTACATAAAAAGGATTCACTGAACCCACAATTCCACAATGACAAGGCACTAATGAGGATCCCTGCAACAAAAGCCCATAGATCTAGTAATGGAAAAAGTCCTGGGAAATAGCTAGATGTTATTAGCTTACTTGTGGTTGAAACAGGGACCAGCTTTCATGCAAAGTCAGGGTAAAACCACCGCAATCGACCGAGCACCCGTCGTCACGTCCGCTCCTCGATGCGTGATGACGTCAGGGATCGGCAGGGATCCTCATTCGTGCCTTGTCATTGTGGAATTGTGGGTTCATGTGAATCCTTTTTAAGTACTAAGTCATTCTTCCTGTTATTACACAGGTTATTAAGAATTTATATTAGCGTTAGGGTCAATCAGACTTAGAACTTTGCAACTAATATTGACAGATTTACTATAAATCATTCTTCCTGTTATTACACAGGTTATTAAGAATTTATATTAGCGTTAGGGACCCCTGAAATGTGGTCTGCCGTGCCGTTGGCTCAGGGGCTTACAACAATTTTGGCCAAAAATGTCAAACTAAAAGACCATTTTACTTATTAGATATTTATACATATATATTTAGGCACTGTACCGTGTATGAGTTTCACTGGATGTGCTAAAACTGAGCCCTGTCTGTGTTTTATGTTCTGTCTCTGGTTTTAAATATATATTGCCATGCTCAGTAGCACTCCTCTGTGACACTCATATGCTTATATATATGTTGTGGTTATTTTGGGGGTTCAATAGGAGCTTGTTAGGTGTCCAGTATGTTTTACAATTCTTGTTCAGCTAGTCTTGGCTGTTTGGAGGGTGGCAACCTCCTACCTAATTGAAGCTCACCCCCGCCCACATTTAAATGGTTAAGGGCTCACTGCATAGTATCTTCCACTCAGGGGAACTTGCTTGCTTGCAGGATGGTTGTGACAACTCTAATACAGAGTGCTTTTCCTGGTAATGTACAGGTTAATAAAAGCTTCAATCAGACTTAGAACTTTGCAACTAATATTGACAGATTTACTATAAATCATTCTTCCTGTTATTACACAGGTTATTAAGAATTTATATTAGCGTTAGGGACCCCTGAAATGTGGTCTGCCGTGCCGTTGGCTCAGGGGCTTACAACAATTTTGGCCAAAAATGTCAAACTAAAAGACCATTTTACTTATTAGATATTTATACATATATATTTAGGCACTGTACCGTGTATGAGTTTCACTGGATGTGCTAAAACTGAGCCCTGTCTGTGTTTTATGTTCTGTCTCTGGTTTTAAGCATTTCTTACATAGTCTTCTTTTTAATCTGTGTAGTAAGTGTTGTAGAAAGAGTTACCAAAAGACAAATAGTATTTCTCTATGCTGTCATCTTATCTGTGAGAACCACAGAGGCAAAAATGCTAATTCTACTAAGTCTTTATCTATAGTTGATAGACATCGCATGCATTCTGATAATACAAAAAATACTAATGCTAGTACAGTGACACCAAATGTTTATATTTTCATATTAAGAAACGTAGAGACATTAAAGCGCATAATATGAAAAGACTATTTTGCAGATTATCATGATCATTGGATGACAATGTTGTTGCTAAAATGATAGCGCAACTGGGAAAAGAACTAATGTGGGATTTACATTTGTATCATATTTCACTGACATTCTTGGGAATCACAGCAAAACAGTTCTGAAAAACTGATCTGTGAAAGATATTCAAATGAAAATTATAAAACGTTTCTATTTATCTGACGGCATCCATGGATCAGCTGTTATACATTGGTATGCTTTTATGTGAAATCTCATGTTAAAGCTGAAGATTAATATGACATTTTAACAACTTTCCAGAAAATAAATAGTTACAAATCTTTAATAGTCAACCCACACTTCCCTCGGGGATGTTCAAATCCATTAGCACCATGGGCCTCTGTCCAACGAAGTAAAGCTCATGAATTGGAATCCACAGACGGGATACATTAAATAAGGCATTCTAAACAAAACAGAATCATTATCCCTTACTGGCTGTCAGTCAGCAGAAATGACAAATAATTTTCTTGTGATATTCCAGTGCTTACATTGAATATTATCAATCTTTTCCAACTTAATTTATGTAATAATTGTCATTATATCCGAGTAACATGGTTGTAAATGTGCATCACAACATAGTCCAGGAGTCCGCTGATGGAGAATGTATTTTAAAATTTCAACGCTGAATTTGGCACAATATTAAATATGATGTCCGATTTGAATTAATTTATAACAGGATTTGAAACTCAAGAAATGAAAGGAAGCACTGGTACGGATACAGATGCATAGATTTGGATTTCCCGAATGTTGTCACATCAGGGAGACCCGTAATTTACAGAAATACTTTTTGTGATGGAGTCACCATGGGGTCTATGTATCAAGGCAAAAGTGGAGCAATTCTGGGGCCAAAAAACGGCACAAGATGTATCAAATAAAAAAAATCCTATTGATTTCAACTTTTTTCTTTAATGCATACTGTGCAGTTATTTCCCCCCCACAATTGGTCCACTTATACCTTGATACATATGCCCCCATATATTTGTGTGTGTTGCTTTTTGCTCCCAGACCATGCACACCATATACAGGCATTGTAAATTTAATATGTTTTGTTTTTATTTTTACATTACTGGTCCTTTTATGAATTTAAAGAGACAGTTATTTATATACTACTTATTTATTTTGTGAGCTGAACATTCTTAGCTAAAATGTCACTAGTATATTGTAGCCCAATTGGTAGGAGCGCAGGAATTGTTCTTTGTTTTCCATAAATGTACTGTAAGGCCATTCCTTTTACCCGCTGCATACTTCACACAGGGAGAAGCCCACGTAATATATCCAGTATTTATTTTCCATAAATGTTAGGCCAATTCGTTTTCATGCTGCATATTCCATAAGGACATCTAATTATAGTGTTACTCTTACATTCCTTCATAGGTTTTAGCTCACCTGGTTTCTGTTATACTAAACAGTTCCTTGCAGGTGTATGGCTCCTCCCTTCATGATAGAGCTCATTACCAATTCTCCAATTAGCATAAAGGTATTATACACTTCTTTGTCAGTCTACACATCACCCCCCCCCCCCCCCACTGAAGCGCAGGTGAGTGTTTATGGCTGACAGAAAGAAGAGTTATACTGTATGTAAGTATGAATATTTCACACTAGGGTATTTGTGCACTCACAGTTTACCTTTATAATAAGGGAACTCGATACTGACTTTGGCCAGCTTTTAATTGCACTAAATCACTAAAGCATATGCTTCATTATTTTAACCCTTTCAGGGCAGTTTCACATACTTCACAAACTTTAGTCCACAGGACAATAAGAAATTACATATATTCAGTGTAGGTACCTGCTAAAGAGTCTACCTTGATGAGGTTGTCAGGCTTGAATTATGTTTTGGTCAAAAGATGCAGCCAAATGATTCCTTTGTTAAACCGGCACAGTGCACATGCGCAGATGCAACACTTGCTCCCCCCCACTTTTGAAAATGCAGACACACACACAATACTGTACACAGAGACACACACAAACACACACACACACACACACAGACACACAGACACAGAGATGCACTCACGGACACACACACAGAGAGACACACAGATATATACAGTAGAAGTACAAATAGCTCAAATGGGATGTGTGCCAAGCATGCACGTTATTAGTCAAACTTCTTTGCGTTTTGTCACTGAAATTGTGTTTTGATTTTTAATTTAAAAAATCACCAACACAAATACAATTTCTGTGACAAAACAGTGACAAAAGACAAAGAATTTTCACTTAAAATGCGCGTGCTCTGCCCACACAATTTTTTTTTATCTACTACTGTATTTAGTTTATGAGCTGATTAGGCTTAACTAAAATGTGATTTTGTACTTACTCTTGTTACAGTATGTTGTTCACTGAACATTACAACGACTGGCACTCTAATGGCCCTCATGACAGTTCATAAATATCATGGCTTTTTCACCGGTTTGTAAGGTTAATGGCGACCACAGTTCTCAGGGAGCCATAGACACTTAATCTATGCCCTGCTGCAGTAAACAGCTCCCTAGAGTGACAGGGTTATGTGCCTAAGGCCTAGGTACTGCCTACATCTGGGCTTTGACCTGGGACCCTCCCCATGTAACAAAAAGGGTCTGTAGCTCCAAATTTAGTGTTCTCTACCTCTCTCACCCCTCAGTGATAGAGGTGTGTTCTCTCTTCCTCCCCCCTCTGGGGGAGGAGTTGTGTTATTCTATCCTGGACCAGGGACCTGATTTCAGACCTTCCCTCCCGCAGGTGAGTGGATGCTTCTACCCCATACTCCACCAGAGAGTATGGGAGTCAAGGAGAGACTGTTGAGGCCTCAAGCTTCAGGGGTTGGCTCCAGGGACCACAGAAGAAGAGATTGTGCTGATGATGACAGTGTGCTGATGTATGCTGTACAGTATAAAGACCCAAGTTAGGTTTTACTCCTGCCTGAGGCTGCAGTCTTTCAGTGGGAGGGAAAGAGGTTTTTCTGCAGAGACTGCACCTATCTATGATAGGCCCTGTTGGAATGGAGGCGCTGCACCAAACATAAATGCTGCAGATCCAAAAGCCAGTCCTGTCTATCCCCAACTAACACCGGTGGACACTCAGTATCCTGTAAGCCTAACAGGTGAGCAGCACTACACTGGTAACCAGAACTGAATCTCCCTTAGGGTGGGGGAAAAGGGGTTACACACCAATACAATCACTACTGTATACAAGCTACGTTTGGTCCCAGTGGCAGAATGTCCAAGGGATTCTGGTGCCGTGGCCTTTTTTTCATCTAAATAGATGAGGTTGTTGCTCAATTTGCCTCAAATTCACAAATAAAAGATGGACAGGCATACACTTTGACAGAATCATTGTTACACCAAGTAAAACTTCACTCCTATCTGAAGTACCACTGCTGCATTTACACTCCCAGTGGGGTCTTTTCAGGATAAACTGTAAAGTTTTTGTTTTAAAATGCTGGTGTTGAAATAAGATGTGAATATATTCCACTGGAAGGGAAGTCTTATGCAGAAACTGTGGTAGATTCATCTCAATGTGCTGTGACACTTAGGTAGATTTGATGAAAGTTAAAACTATGGGGTTGTATATATCACACAGCGGCAATACTGGGACAACCCCAGGCCAAATCAACTGCACCTCATTTATTAAAGGAAAATCCCATTGCAAGCAGTAGTGTTTGTTCTTTTAATTAATCTGATGCAATTTGACACTGTTTTGTGCTTGAATTTTAGCAACAACACTTTAGGGCATACACCTCCTAATTGTTTATACACGGTTTGTTACTCTGCATACAATGTAGGAATATTTAGGGATACTGGTCACCTAATTTGCATACACAAAGAGGACATTATATCAAATTCAAAAACTGTACTTTTGGCAGAGAGCTATTTTCAGCATACATTTGTTAGGGTTATTAACATATCTACATGTTTTACTCCACTTACATTCCTAAGCATTTCAGATAGTTATGCAAATGAATGGGGGAAACTTTGGAGGAGTTAGATCGTGTATAGTTATATGATTTATATATTTGTATATCTCGTACCATAATTTATCGTCCTTTTTCCCAGCTCTCGGACGAGTGTCTTACATATGGTATAAAAGGTAGATTAGAAGAAGCGCACAAAAGACTAGGATAGAGTCCAAACAACTTCTCTTTGTATTCAATACATCAGGTCCAGTGAGCACAGTGACGTTTCAGGACCAACTGTCCCTTCCTCAGACCAGACACCACATCACATCACATTCTTGGATCCAGCATTGAAACGCCGGGACCAGCAGAAGGTGAGCACCAAAAGGTAATACTCCTTAATTTTTATTATTAGCAGTGGTGTGCCGCTTATACCCACCTTTTTCACTCTTACATATGGGGCAGATAGAAGCACAAAAATAATAAATATTTAATTTGCATTAAATGCACTGTCCAGGAGTTTGGTAGAGAGCCCCCAATGTGCATTTTATTGAACATGTTAGTATAGACCAGTGATTTTCAACTAGGGTTCCAGGAGCATCACTAATGGGTTCTGTGGCCAACATGGGACTAGTTGGGTCCAACTTCTTCCCGCAGGACCATCGCAGCACCGGAGGCCTCCTCACCACAAGGTGAGATTCTTGGGAAGGGGGGGGGGGTGTTAGCAGGGGTCATTGAGTCAGACCATGAGGGATTGAGTGAGAGCAGGGGGCATTGAGTGAGAGGGATGGGGAGAGAGATGGGGCATTGTGTGAGAGAGGGAGGGAGATAGTGAATGAGCAAGAGAGAGGGGAAAGGTATAGAAGATAGAGGGGAGAGTGATAGAGAGGGAGAAGAGAGACGGGTGTGAGGGATGGAGAGTTGGTGGAGTGAGGGACAGAGTGGGGAAGAGGAGAGAGGTTTGAGGGTTCACAATATAATTATAGGGTTGAAAATCACTGGTATAGACACAAGAGGTAAAACTTGTAGCCTTTCCATAAAGTTTTTTTGGTTATACTTTTATATCAGATTTAGTGGTTTTCTCTAATAAATATACAAAATGTTACACATTAAGAGGTGGCATGTGTTGCATATTATGTTTTAAACTGGATTCTGTAAATGTATTGATTCTTTTTTTCAAGAAATTATCATATTTTTAATTTAATACAGTATGTGTAAAAAAATGTATAACGTTGATCAAACTATTATATTCTGCAAAAAAAATGATAAAGAGAATGTGTCTTCCTCCTATATTATGCATAGTAATGAACAATAATGGCCCATATTTATTTCTCTAAATCTATATGATTTTCTATTTTTATAGTCTGACAAAGCAAGTTCTCATTATATTAATGATAATGTTTTTATTTTTTAGCAGAAAAATAAAGTACTACTTAATGCAATGCTTAATTAAACCATTACTCGCAATACGGCATCTAAAATATATCCTTTATCACACATTAATTTGTAAACATTTTGTCTGCTCGTGGATGTACAGTATTTCATGTTTCTTTAATTTCAAAGATATAGGGTCATATTGACTTAGCAGTCTTCTGCCATAAGGCACCTTCCCATGAAGGAAGACACCTTCAATATGAACAACGAGGTCCGCACACAAATTATATTCAGTCTTTGGCTCATAGCCCTTATTCTATCGCCAACTAGCAAGTGCATGTTATCGAGGGCTTCTCTACCACAGCCTACTCTCCCTCTTTGGAGTAACCGTCTGGCTCTGGTTACCCTTGTTTTTCCTCTCCAATCACCAACTCCTAGTGCACCCACACACATACTTTTGAGCTAAGTGGGTGTTTCCCCTCTTGTTTACATAATTAATTAGATGCCTGGGTAAACAGATAGGTCTTGAGCCTGTTTTTATAGATTTCCAAAGAGGGGGCCTCTTGAACTTTGTGAGGCAGACTGTTCCAAAGACTGTGAGCAGCATGGCTAAAAGCTCGGGACCCAAAGGTCATGTAATGCTTTGAATGGCAACTAGCCAATATTGAAATAAATTTGTCATTTTACAGGCAGCCAGTGCAGAGAACGGAGAACAGGTGTCATGTGGCAAGAACTAGTCTGGTTAGTTTACCTGGCTGCAGCATTCTGCATCAGCTGCAGGTGGCGCAGTTCTTTTTTAGGAAGGCCCAGGTAGAGTGCATTGCACTAGTCTAGGCATGAGGACACAAAGGTATGGACAACCATTGTAAGATCCTTTGGGGAATCAAGTGCTTAATCCTGGCTATGTTCTTTAGGTGGAAGAATGAAGTTTTGATCACGGCTGACACCTGATGCTTAATGGTCAAGTCACAGTCAAGGACAACACCAAGATTCAACACATGGACATAGTTTAGCAGCTTGGATTCCCCAAGCTTAAGGCCATTGTGTTGATCTAGTTGCAGTCTTGTTGTCTTCCAATGGTGAGCATCCACCATGAGCACTTCTGTCTTAGAATTCAAACTCAAGCAACTGGCACTCGTCCCCTCTAGGAACATAGATAAACATGTAGTGAAGGCTGTTAATTGGTCCTTAGTGTCTGGTCTAAAGGACAAGTAGAGTTGAGTGTTATCTTCATAGCTGTTGCAACCCAGGCCATGCTGTCTGATTATGTCACGTAGTGGCAGCAGGTACACTGCATACAACATAGGAGATAGGATAGAACCCTGTGGTACTCAACATGGCAGGGGCATTGGTACAGAGGAATACACTCCTAAAGATACTGTGCCCTGCCATTACAGTCCAACTGTCTCACAGAAATGTCATCCTGAATCGAAGTTAAAATTAATATAAGACTGGAGTAGGAGAGGGTGTGGCGCTACTGCGAGCGACACAAATCCAGGTGAACTTCCGGTTTGCAATAGACAAAACGTTATTCCAACGAAACACACATGGCACCCAGGTTACACCTAAGCCTCCCCCTCAACGCGTTTCGCGCTATGGAACAGCGCTTCGTCTGATCTGATTATAATGCCATACAAATCTTGACCTATTGTGTCTTTTTCCATTGCAGTAAATAAGACTACAATTCAACCAGTTCCGTGAGCCTGATGTTTAGGTCTCATAATCTACTGTTCTCTATCATTCTCCCTGTATCTCAATGCTACTACTAACACTTGTTGCTTCTTTCTCCGTAACATTGCTACAGTGGCATGTACATGAGATAATCCAAAGAAAAATTATTGTGTGGCGCACAGCAGTAGAGAAGCAGGTCTTAGTGAATGAAAAATTACTTTATTAAAGCTGCATTAAAACACGGTGGAGGGTGCAATACTCCTACGCGTTCCGTGCGTGACCGCACTTTATCAAGGAGTTCCCTCATTTTTTAATGCAGCATTAATAAAGTAATTTTTCATTCACTAAGACCTGCTTCTCTACTGCTGTGCGCCACGCAATATTTTTTCTTTGGATTATCTTTGGACATGGCTGCACGCCTGAGGAAACCAAAGGGGATTTAAAACAACAGTGAGTACATTCATTTGTTTATGGGCCATCCTAATGAGAAGGGGAAGATGTTAATATACCACCCCTAACCTTCAAGGAATTATTGAGCCTGACATAGGTATAAGACTGTTTATTGGATTACAAATTATGGATCAGAATCCCCATGTATGGTCACCTCTTTGATCAATGAAATATTAGAACCGGACCAGGCACTTGAGCACCAACCCAACATCTACACCAGCGGTGCGCAAAGTGGGGGGCGCGACCCCCAGGGGGGGCGGGAGATTGTGCTGGGGGGGCGCGGGCAGTTGCAGAGGCCCCGCGCTCTTCCCCCAGGCATTTAAATTAAATGCCGGGGGATCGCGTGAGGCCCCTGCAACTGTTTACTTACCGGGATTCAGCCGCCTGTGTTGCGTCGCCATGGCAACGCGGCGTCAATAGACGCCGCGGCACCATGTGACCTGACGTCACACGCCCACGCAGCGTCATCTGACGCGGCTGAAGGAAGGCAGGGGGGCGCGAGAGCCGGGGGCAGAGAGACAGGGGGGCGCAGCACAAAAAGTTTGCGCTCCCCTGATCTACACACACTCGTGGCATGTACAGTACATGGTCTGGTCTAGGCCTATAGTACATGGCCTAGTCTCCATTTCTCTACTACTAAAATGTTATTACTTGTCCTCATACTCTCCTGTGTGGACTACTGCTAATTTAATATGAGGATATTTCTTTGTCCTCTCACTCAGTCTCTATTTCTCTCCTTCTGATGCCCTATTAAACTCTGCATTCACTACAAAAATTATTCTCTGTACTCCTCTGTTCCTCCTTTAATCTCTCACTATACCCATATTCACTCTCCTAGTCTAACTACTGCTTACAACTGTCTACCCTTCTCACATGCTGCACCCTACCTCAGGATGGAACTCCCTCTCTCTCATAGTCTGCCAAACACTTTCTCTCTTGAACTTTAAACCCCATCTGAAAACGTACCTATTTAATGTAGCATTTAAATAGTCATAGATGACCACAACTCCCTAAACTACAGTATGCTCTTATACACACACTGTAACCATTGCACTCAAATTTACTCTCATTGTTTCTGTCAATATTGCAATGCTTATGGTAGGGACTCCTTTCTCTCAATGTTACATTTATGTCTTGATACATTTATGTCATCTGTATTATTATATCCCCGTATTGTAATTGTATTGTAATGTTTGTAAAAATGATAAAGAACTGCATACCTGCTTGGCACAATAAAATAGAATATACTGTAAAGATGTTTATATGGCTGTTTATTATAAAATCATCTTAGACATATAACTAATACTCTCATAGAGAAATGTACACAGAGCTGTACATACTGTAGAGTATTACAGGCACAATACATTCCTGCCCTAAATCTTTTTTTTTTTTTTTACTTAAAGAACAGGGAGAAATGGTAACATAAACAAGTTTATGAGAAAAGTTGAAATTGGGTGTGTTATGATAAAGCCATCCAATGGTTAAAGAATGTGAGTAGTCAAACAACCAATGTGTTCATTTTCATTTTAAAATTAACAATTTTTCTTTTTATGGTGTGTGTAAGAGGGAATGTCATGGGTCCATGACATATGGTGGCATTTTAAAACAATTAAGAGTAAGCCATGCTTACATTAAGATGACGTTACAGTTTACATATATTATTCTCTCTGCCGGGAGGCAAGTCTCACAGGACGACGTAAAGTCCGGAGGCCATTCCTGGCCAGCGGACCCAAGGGTGACAGAAAGGACAATCCCATTCATTATCATTACATATTTACATAATGTAAGGGAATTCATATCCTATACAGCCTGTAATAATATAAAGAATAAATCTGTAATGGGCAGCAGTGCTTGTGTGTAACCATATTGAATGTGAAAAGATATCTGTGTTGCAATTGTCTGAAACTTTGTTTCCCTTGCAAGGTTAAAAGTGGGACTCTCACAAGGGGGTGTGTATGTGTGCGACAGATTCATCCGAATACAAGGACACGGGTAACATTACTCTCCTGGTTAAAGGGAGAGAGTTATGAGGTATTTTATACTCTGAGATTAAATTTAAAATTAAATAATTCTCCCCTCTCCCAGAAAGCCAGCCGTAAAAGTGTCACAGGAAAAAGAATGATGCGTGGGAGAAAAGACACACCCACAAAGGCTTGCTCTCCTATCTGTTTTTTGTCACAGAAGAAAAGTTGTTTGTTTTTTTAAAGGCTGGTTTTGTAACCCTAAAAAAGAATTCATCCAGAGGTGTTTTATACTTGATAACACGTGGATTCCTTATTTCTTAATTCATGATCTAAGGAAGTAATATGATCTGTTGATAATGTATTAGGTTTTCTGTTATTGTGTCTCCTTTTAATTTTGTAGACTATATCCATTTATATTTAGTATTTTTGGTAATTTCTGCAACAAGCACTATACACTTTTGTAGTATTACAATCTAAATTTTTTATAAATACTGTCTTTGAGCTCTAATTGAACCAAGTACCCTTTGAAGAGATTGACCAAATTTTTTGGACATGCATTGCAAATTGAGCTTTTGTTTTAATTACATATTTTTCTAGTATAAAGGGGAGGTGTAAGCCCATAAATTAATCCTGGTGCCAGCAGCGTAGTTGAGGTGTAGTGTGATGGTTTGCGGGGTGTGATTGCTAATTTCCTTTACCCTACTGGGAGGTGAGTGGGACCACTGAAGAGCTGGTTGTTACTAACCCCTCAATGGTAATATTCTACATACCAAACTACTCTTGTAGTCCACAAGATTTGAACATATAAATATGTTGCATACTTAAATTACATACATTTCCAAAGTAAAAATGTTCAGGTGGCTTTCACAGTAAGTCTAGACCTGTATGAGTAAAGGTGCTTCGGGGTATCAAAAAAAAGATTTTATTCTATTGTCCCTGACATCCAAATTCTAAGTAAAACAAATTCTTTGACAATTTGCTTTGTTACAAGCTTTCTGCTCTGATCTGAAATAGTATAATAAAATATCATTTCCAAATACTCATGTCCTATCCCAAGATAATCTCCAAAGTTAGGGGCACATGGAGGCAATGGGAATATGTTTTGGTTGTCACATCTGTTCAAATTTCTATGGTAAATACATACTGTACTGTTCTATTCAAAAAGGGAAAAAAGTGTATTCACATTTGTTCCTGTGAGATGTAAATAAATGGACGTCATTTTCTTTCCCCATAGCAGCATCATATATAAGAAGCTTGTTAATCAACTTTGTTACAGTTAATTTATAACAATTTACACTATGAGTAATGGTTATTTATGTATTCAACCCTATGATAAATAATTGCTGCAAAAGAAATCACCATTACTCATGTATTTTAATGAGATATGACATCACCGCGTGCAAATATATGATATGCTAAATCCTCATGACGTCAGATGACATCAAATGGTACAGAAAAAAATATGGGCATGTGTGGCAGCAAAGGTATTTATTGCACATGTTTCTGTTTCAAGTTTTTTATTTTACACACCTGATGAAGGGCTATGTCCCCTGAAATGTTATGTCATTTTTCATCCACATTTACCTGTAATAAAGTAGAATGAAGCACATTTAAGCATCCAGTTGCATTGTGTGTGTGTGGCGGAGAGACTGTACTCGTCTACTATACGATTTTGTCATCAGATGGGGGATCCCTGCCACCTTCTGTGGACAACACCACCATTACACAGACAACATTACTTGCTTTAAAATAGTGAGTGCCGTGGTTATCATCCAATTTGTTAAAAGTAAGGCAGAGATTAGTGGATTTTTACCACTGCAATATATCAGTGATTGTTTTAATGTAGAGTATGCAAATGAGTGCACACCTGAGCAATTAAAGTTACATTACTTATTCACACATTATTCACTAAACTCTGATTGCTGGCCATATTGGGCTACTGACAAAAAATAATGTAATCCTCCTAAGGAGTTTACATCAAGTATCTATTTACATGGTTTTGCTCAGCGTCTCGCATACCTTTTAGAGTGCAGGATTCGGGCAGGCTGGTTGTAGATGAAGCAGTGATGGGTGCCAGGAACTTTTATAGTACAAACAGCAATCTTTATCATCAGGTGACTGGTCTCTACAACTGTTACACACGGTCATGATTCCCTCACACAGTACTCCTCGTAGACCTGTAGGGGCGCATAGAGGAGCCTAGTTCAGACACAGAATTGGTAATAACTAGAACAGTCCATGAGGTTAGCTGCCATTTTAGTTTGGAATAAAAACCAACATATTCTGTTAGTTCAGTGCTTGTCAAACTTTATGTTAACGGGTCAAGTCAGGTTATTCTTTTTCCCTGGCGCTGTGACTTTGCCTTTTGCTTTTTCTCAGGCTCCCAGTTCTACTGATCTTCAAGTACCTTCTTGTTTGTTGTCTTGTTTTGCCTTTGCACTATTTTCCTTGTTTATTATTTTGTCCCCTGCTACTATTGCTATTTGCATGTAGCAAATCAATTATATTAACTTTGAATCCCAACTTACTGTACAACTAATTTAAATCTAACCCAATTTCTTAACTTTATTACTTTAACTAATTTCTCTAAACAAAAACATTACCAGGGATAGTCTTTAATAATTAATGGTAATATTACATATTACCATACCATTCTCCAACTTGCAAGGATGCAGGTTGGAACGGTTCCCCAGGCCTGCACGGATGCAGGGCCTTCTGGCATCGGTTGGGACACACACCCAGCACCGGAAGCTCCAAGAAGCTGAACAAGCCAGCAAGGTCGCAGGGCTTTTCTGTGAGGAAACTGAGTTCTACAGTGTGCTAAGGAAGTAGGGCTGACCTATCTTCAAGGTGTTCTTAGAGGCATTACCTGGAAACTCCTGGGATTGATTTCCAGCACCTCAGATAAGAACTTATTATTGATTACATATCTACTGTATTATGCTATGTTCTGTTTGAACTGGTAATTAGCCTATTAGTCAGGGCCTGTTCTGTGTACCGAATCTCCCTAACGTGGAGTAGGCTTTTCCATGTATGGTTTTGTTTTGCTTTAAAGGGATGGCATACCTAACTTTCTGTTTACTTGTGTGGAAAATAAACCATCAAAAGGATTGTTGCAACACAAGTACAGTGTGTGGACTCTTTGCTGACCTCGCCTACAAGGCTGCTCTGCCACAGTGACATTACTATCCCCAGGCAGAAACTGGCATGGCTTAGTTTATGCCAAGTCACACGTGTGAGGCAAAGGGTGTCACATATTATGAGCCCACACATTAAATTCTGTAAGGCTGTTAACCCCTTACATTAACTAGTAGTTCCCAAAGGGGGCTACACTATTGTCAATATTCTTTTTACCTAACCCAGGCTTATGGAATATCTATCCTGCCTATGTATATAATGGCCACTGTAGACTAACTTAGAATAGGTGATACAAGTACATTTAACAAACTTTTAACAATTGTTTTACATAGTAATTCCTTAGTAGCCCAAGTGGCCAGATAATCATAAGCAACCCATGTCTAGTTAGCCACTAAGTGCTACAAGGGGTTTATATATCTCTAACATTAGATTAACTAGCCTTTGTATACACTGTACCACAGAGGCCATTAATGCATTGCTTGACAATGTCTTACAAACTGTTATGGTAAAAATGGGTTGTCATATTTGTCAAAGGCTCTCCTTGAAAGGGCCAAGGTAGCCTCAATGGCACTCCGGGGGTTAATACCCACAATGTATATTAAATGGTATATGTTATATTTATGTTTCTACAGTGGCCTAAAACCCTGTTAGCTAGGTTTGGGGTTAGATGGTGAAGGTGGTAGGAACCTTGCAGAGGGGGGTGAGTTCTCCCATGGGAACAGATGTGGGGGTTAATGTTTGCTATAAAGACCCCCCCTACCAAACTCATACTGTACAGTAATGGGCAAAATTACTATTACTGTATACACATATGGATAATAGTGCTTTTGCCCATTTAACCATATTGTATATTGGTGGTTAGTACATATTGTAATGTTTATTGTTTGCAGAGGGGGGGTGAATGAAGGGCCAAGTACCCGCTTCACTCACCCCCTCTGCCCACAATAAAGCTGCTGTTGTTCCTTAACCCCTTCATTCCCTTAGTGGTTAGCTGCAAAGGTAATGAAGTTGCCTGTAAATGCATTTTTATTGCATGGGATTGATGCCGGTGATCTCCGGTGCTGATATTAATGGATATCAGCTTCGGAGACTCCCGGCATCAATCCGATGCTGGAAAAATGCATTTTTTTTCTAAGTCCCGTCTCGCTGCTTCTCGGCAGCTTCTCACCACCTTCTTGACAACATATCCTGGCAGTGCGTTTTTGAGAGAAAATCTAAATTCTAGAGCCACGGTTAGCCTCAATAAGCTAATCATGATTACTAGAATTGCACGAGTTTGAAAACCTGCCGTTAAGTGGCTTATCGCCGCTTGTTTGGGTTTCTTTTTTTCCTTAGCAAATAATATTGCCGAAAAGGTCTCTTATCGCTGACTTATCAGGGCTTACTGAATCGCTGTAGGGCTTTTTGGCGATAAGGTGGCGAAAAGACGCTTATCGCTGCTTACTGCATATTGTAGGCCCTATAGTCGGACGCAAATGCTCTGATTTTATCACTGCTTTGTGAATAGGCCCCTCAGTGCCTTTACTCACTGAGCCACTCACTATACGGGAGCACTCTCAGTATCTCATAGTACACATACATTTTTTGTCAGTAACAGAACAAGAGAAGCATCAGTACCTGTTGCCAGCAAAAAATGTACTGATGGTGAGGAGGCAGATATTTCCTTTTTAGTGTATGTAGCACAATATGTGGATTTTACATCATAAAGTATCTTACTGGCAAAACATTTGCAATATACATGTAAAAACCTATATCTGGGCAACATAAATAAATCCTATGATATACTTAGCCATCTTAATAAACAAATCTTTGCCATACCATGTTATCTCCACCGGAGGGGATGTGGCAGGGAGAGTGGTACAATGCCTTGTCAGAATATATAATGAGGAATTAAAAATATACAGTGGCGGCCGCCTTTATCCTAATGCGGCTGGATCCGCGGCGCTCTGAGAATCGCGGGCAGATGCGGTTTTTTTTTGGTCCGGAGTGGATTGCGGTATTTTGGCGCTCGTAATATTAGCATTTTATTATCGCTGTCTGCAATACTGCAATACCGTCTAAAAACTCAGGGGGGCATTCGCGAGCTGTTGTCTTTGAAGTCTAATACAGTACTTTAGCAGTTCAACCTACATCAGTACACAGTCTGCGTGTGCGAGCGCAGTAATTGTAAATTTGCATATTTATACATGCATTTGCAGTGCTGTACAGTATGTCTCATTTGAAAATTGTTGAAACGCATAGGCGTGTGGCGTGTGCTGTAACAGTGTCACATTTCGGCATATACAGTACAGCGCTCTCCCCTCGCTTGACCCCGCGCACACACAGGATAATTTACTGCACTGCAGTATTTCAACTTCTCATCTTATCTACAGTACAGTACACCTCTCTGGTTTCAATCACATTCCTGCTTGACAGCTGATGATTACTGCGCATGCGTCTGAAAGTTCACCACTGCTTGCTTGAGTGAGTGACCAAAAAGAAAAAAAAATATTTTATTTTCTCCTCATTTTTTATGTTTATTTTCTCCACAAGAAGCCTGCATAAACCATCTTGATATTACGATATTCGATCTGTGCTGTAGTTTTTGACTGCGACACTGTGCGCTTGACTGCACATGGTTGATTTGTATGCTTTTTATGAACAGTACTGTATTTGGGGGTGTAGGGATCAAATTATTATGATGACCTGCCTTTTGAAAATATGCTATTTCTTTGAACTGCAGTAGAGCTACAGTAATCATTTGTGCTGCTGTACCCTGTGCCCCCCTCCCCCACGCACACACACAAGGCTCGCTCAAGGATTTGAAACTCTTATCTACAGAGTCATTCAATTTCTGAAGCTTGCCATTGTGTTGTTAATCCGTCCCTAGCCGAGCATCACCTCTCTATGTGCCTGCGTGTAATCCTCTTTGAGATGGGAGCTAGTTGATTACTGCACATGCCTCACCCAACACCTCCCCCAACCCTTTGAGGCTTTGTTTACGGTAACGCTTTGGAAAATCCCCTCTCGAATTTGATATGTAAATCTGATTTGCACAGCACTGTGAGAATTGAGAGTTAAAAAAACCATTGACTGATTCATGTTGTTTTGTCATTCTTTCTTTTTCTTTGGTGTAGTTGTGGGGGGGGGGTTGTTGTGTAATCCTCTTTGGGATGGGAGCTAGCTGATGATTACTGTGCATGCGCCTGTAAATTCACCACTGCTTGCTTGCGAAGTTCCAGAGTGAGTGACCAAAAAGAAAAAAAAAAATTATTTTTTCTCCTCATTTTTTATGTTTATTTTCTCCACAAGAAGCCTGCTTAAACCATCTTGATATTACGATATTCGATCTGTGCTGTAGTTTTTGACTGCGACCCTGTGCGCTTGACTGCACATGGTTGATTTGTGTGCTTTTTATGTACATTTGGGGGTGTAGGGATCAAATTATTATGATGACCTGCCTTTTGAAAATATGCCATTTCTTTGAACTGCAGTAGAGCTACAGTAATCATTTGTGCTGCTGTACCCTGTACCCCCCTCCCCCACGCACACACACAAGGCTCGCTCAAGGATTTGAAACTCTTATCTACAGAGTCATTCAATTTCTGAAGCTTGCCATTGTTTTTAATCCATCCCTAGCCGACCATCACCTCTCTATGCACCTGCGTGTAATCCTCTTTGAGATGGGAGCTAGTTGATTACTGCGCATGACTCACCCAGCCCCCCCACCCCCAACCCTTTGAGGCTTTGTTTACGGTAACAGTCAGTCCCCTAAAGAAGTTCCCACAGTCAGTCCCACCAATAATTTTCTCGGGGGGCGTCTCCTGTTCACATGCGCATGCGCCTACTGTCGATGTGATGACACGCATATGCGTTTCAAGAAGGCTCCAATGCGCATGCGCCTAGCTTTGCGCATGCGCCTAGCTTTCCACCAATTGTGCAGTATCTACTGTAGAAGCCGCTCAGCCAATAATATTGCTTACAGGAGAATCGCTTGACTTTTGAAACGCACTGATATTGATATTTTCAAAATAAAAAAACAGAATAAAATACGGCAACATTACTCACCCTAGAATTTCCCAATCAGCTGGCGCCGGGCTACTGCCAGTCCAGTATTCTTGATCATACACGCCATTTACAGTTGACAGCAGGACTACTAAACCTGTAGTCAGCTGATGAAACACAAAAAAGACAACAGCGCAAACGCACATAGTGAAGTTTGTAAAAATTATATGTATATATTAAAAGGGTAAGATATCTGCGTACATTAGATTAATGGGTTAACAGCATTTCATGTGCAATACATGAGTTACCAATCGTCACACTGCCACCGGACCTCAGGATTTCCTCTTCACAGCCTTGGGACAGGCTGTCACGATAGTGGTGTGGAGCCTCCACTCCGGAGTTGTGTGGGGCTTGATGTTTTTTGCCAACTGCTGCCGTCACTGCCGCTCACTTGTTAGACTCGCCAGCGTCTGCAGCTTCCTCCAGCGTCTCAGCTCACGCTTGGTGTCCTCTGCTGATCACGGCCATCAATGACGTCCTCTCTTCAGGCCTGCCACCGCCTGCAACTGCTTCCTGCACCTCTCGTCACGGTACAGGTCTCGTGTGGTTTTTGCGGCCGTCCGTAAAGGGAGGTTTGACGTAAAGTGTGACGGTGTCGTCACTCCAGTCTCTCGAGTGCAGCTGTATTTAGCAATAGGTCCAATGTAGATATACCACGCAGATAGTGGAACACAATACTAGGAATATTAAAAGTACTCTTTATCCAACGCGTTTCGAAGCATAAGCCTCTTCTTCAGGGATTTATCCCTATTCACATAGCTGCAGATCACTGTCGATTTAGAGGTTGTATAAAGAATTTATTCTATTATCACAAAGGTGGTGAAGGGTTTAACATTAGAAATAGTAATTTGCGCACTTTACCCATATTTGTTTTCTGTAGTCAGCTGATGAGGCTGGAAATCGCTTAGGTACATGCAAGCTTGCTCGAAACTGTACGCGAAATCCGGCTCAGGCTGCAGGTATCCGTGCGTGGACAGACAGCAACAGTTGTCACTGACGGTCGGACCGTTATTGGAAGCCGGTGCTTGTGCTGGCGCATTGCTTGACAGCGACTAACGTTTCTTACTTGGTTTTAACACGACCTTTCGCCTTTTGCCGTCTGCATAATCATAGATACGGGAAAAACCCGGTGATACACACCAATACCCTCCAATAAAATCGGTATCAATACGAAAAAAACATGGATCGCTACATAACTTTTTCCTTATTGCACGCTTCCACACATGAGGATCTGGCGAAAATTTGTAAAAGTCATAGTTTTCGATAAAATACTGATAAATTTGAACAACTGTTGCCATCTTATCATCTGTTGCATTAATCGCGGCCCATATTAAATAAGCGTACGTTCTGTCGGGTTTTTGGAACACAGGCTGCACTTGTACACTCATGGCGGGACTCTGGACAATATCCAGAACAGAAACTGGTGCTTGTCGTTCTTTAATATGAAAAGCCTAAATTGATACATTATTGTAACCTCTTCCTACAGTCCCAAGGCCAATTTCCAATAGACCACTGTGGTATTAAACTAAACACCTGCAAGTCGACACATTACTGAAGCACATGCGCATTACAATTCATGAATATCTGCCATCTGGCAGACACGCGAAGAATTGCAACCAATTACATCCGAATCATTATCAATAAACACATCAACCGCGCATCAACCGCTGCTGTGAATGCAACATGAATGCGGTATGAATGCGGTATGAACGCAGTGAAGTGCGTGGCATTCGGAAAAAAATCCCGGAAAAATGCGGTGATGTTGGAGAATAAAAGAGGCCGCGACAGTATAATATCTGTGGCCCGAATGAATATGTTCAAAATGTTGTTCAAACCCTGACTGATACTATACTCGCTGGAAAATATAGTAATTTGATATTAGAGGGGATTTTAATTCGGTAATGGATCCATTTATGGATAAATCAGTTCAGATGAAAGGAAAATCAAGTTTATAATTGGCGCAAAAAAGCGCACAGGAGGTTTAATGATATTTTGGGTCTGTAAGACTGCTGGTGAATGTTTAACCCTTTGGAAAGAGAATACACTTTTTTCTTACATCCACATAATTCATTCTCCAGAATAGATTATATTTTTGCCAATATCCAGGTAATTGGGAAGGTCACAGATACTAAAAGAGAAGATATTATCATCTCGGATCATGCCCCAGTATGGGTGGAGGGTAATATGGGACAAAGGGGGTCATGTACTAAGCTCCGATAAGTTGTTTTTAGAACGCAAAGTGCTCTTAGAACGTGATGTTGTGCTGAACACGATTCACTAAGCCACGCAAACAGGCACTTTGCGTTCTAAAACTGACTTTTTTCGGGAAATTTTTCTAAGTCCAACTTTGCTCGTTCGTTACCCTGTTTGTGTTAAATTCTGCCCTTAAGCGGGATGCACTAAGCTACGCAACCGTAGCGTATGCGAAAGTTGCGTTGAACAAAACACGTCAGCTCAAGGTAGACGCAAAAAAAGCTGGACTTAGAAACATTTCTTGGTTTACATTTTTGCATGCGCAAAACCCATACAACAGGCCGGCGGGTGACCCCAGCTGACCCCGTGGGGGTCCCCGAGAGAGGCTGGGGGTCGCGCGGGTGCCCCCGGCCATGGTTTTAACAGCCTGATTGGCTATTAAAACCATGTTCCGACTTTAATTTTTTTTTTAAATGACGTCACCTAAAGGGAATGATGCCAGCCAATCAGAATGGCAGTGCTTCATTTGCCTTTAAGATGACGTCACTAAACCAAGATGTCCGGCGTCACATGGTATTTCAGCCAGAATGTGGAATTGGTTCCCACGATCTGATTGGCTGAAATACCACGTGACGCCGGCTTCGTGACGTCATCTTAAAGGCAAATAAAGCACAGCCATTCTGATTGGCTGGCATCATTCCCTTTAAGTGACGTCATGTAAAAAAAAAAAAAGTCGGAACATGGTTTTAACAGCCAATCAGGTGGCTGTTAACCATTTTGAGGCTAAATGTGACATCACAAGCCCTATTTAAGGCTGTGACGCCTCATTTGAGCCCAAGAAGATGACGAGACAACATCGGTTGGGATTTACCACTGTGGTTTTTGGATTGACAGATGAAGATAGAAGATCAAGAAATGGTGACAGATGAAGATAGAAGAAGGTGATTAAAGAAAGAAAAAAGAAGATTTGGGTACCTGATCCGGATCTTCATGGCGGATGGCATCGGATGCTGTTGGAGGCCTTCAAGGTACGTGAGCTTCCTGTTTCCCCGGGAGTCGGAGGGCCACCGCTTCTAATTGTAAGTAATATATTGAATGTTTGTAAATGTCTTTTTTTAACAGGTTTTTTCATTGGATGTGTTTTTTGATTTTTGGGGGGAGGCACATTGACTGATAATATATTAATCTGTGCCAATTCAGGATACAGATTAATACATTATTATGACAATATTTGGGGGGCATTTCTGGCGTTATTTTTAATTTCAGTTTCTTATGTGGATGTCATTGTTTGTTTTTTTCCTGCTTAATGGTAATACAATGTTTGCGATTGGTGTTCGTTTGTAGTTAATGTTGTATTATGTTAGCTAATGCATTTTATGGTTATTTCAGAGATTGTTTGAATGTATTTCTTTGTATTTTAATGTTTAAATTCATTAATGTTGTAGTAATTAATTGGTTTGATTGGTTAGTGTTACTATTCATTTTGAGTTGGTTTTGGAATTAATTGGTTTGATTGGTTTAATTAATTCATTGTTGATGTTTGTAAGAGGACATGTGCAGAGGTATGCAATGGAGACTTTTTTAAGGTGAAATGAAATAAGGCTTTTATTGCGCCTGTTTCTTTAACACAAGAAAATCATCCAAACATATGCAAATAAGGGGTCATACAAAGCTTCTGTTCCACTTGGGTGTATTTCTAGTGAAACCTATGCAGTCTACAACTCCCTTTAGATTAGCATGTCTCCCAGCCCCAAACATATATCTTGATATGTGCAGATATACAAAAAGTCTTAGAAAGGAAAGTCTTATCTGTTTCTTGTAGGGGAAGGCTTCTTTGTTCTTCTGGTGTCCACACCTTTGGGCGATAAGGAAATGTCAGGATCCAGGTTAAGAAGTACTTTCCCCTGTGTCTTTCTGGCAGCCTCTTCTGGTAGGCTCAAGACGTCTGTCCCTATGGTCAGTCCCACAACTTGTGAGACTCAGGAACAATCTCACTTCCTGTCTCAATGGCAGGCTTTTCTAACAAACCTAATCAGCTAGGTGGTGTTGGTTAATTGACTACCAGCAGTTAACCACCACACTGCTGGATTAGAGGCACATTTCCTGAACAGGGATAAATCCCCTGTTACAATGTTGTTATTGCTTGTATTCATTGGATTAGCTGGCTACTGTTTTTATTTAGTGATGTGTGTTTTTTGGAGTTATGTTTTATTATTGTGTATCTGGTTGTAGACAGACGTCCACAGAAGTAAACAATTGGAGGCTTTTATAAAGTGAAATTATAATAAGGCTTTATTGTGCCTTTTCCTTTTTCATCAGGAAATCATCCAAACACAGGGGGGAACAAAGCTTCTATTCACTTGGGAATATTTCTAGTGAAAATACCATGTAATTAATTCACCACTCCCCAAGTCAAGCATGTCTCGCAGCCCCAAAACATATAGCATGAAATAAGCAGATATAAGCAGTCTCTTAATAAGGAAAGTCTTATCTGTTCCTTGGAGGGAAAATCTTCTCTGGTTCAGCTCCCTTCCCTCAGGGTGTGTCAGCATTCAGGTTCAGAAGTTTTCCCTGTGTCTTGTAAGCAGCTCTGCTGTTTCTTCTGGCAGGGCTTAAGACTGTTGTGAGAGTCAAAGACAATCTCTGCTCTCTCTCCCAAGTTCAGCTCTCAGTCAGAGCTAAGGAGTTACTTCCTGTCTCAAAGGCAGGCATTTTCTACCACCTCTAATCAGGCAGGTGGTGTTAGTTAAGTTGCTACCAGCAGTTAACCACGATACTGCTGGATTAGAGGCACATTTGTGAACAGGGATAAGTCCCCTGTTACATACCTCTCCTGTTTGTGGGAAGCTCGGGCTTACCACGGCCAAAGCCCATCCTTCCTCTCTCAGTCCAGATCTTTCTGTGACTTGAATGAGAGTGGATGGAGGAAGAGAACCCTCTGTCCCGCTGGGATTGGAGCCCTTTCTCCAGTTTATTTTTGTCTCCTCCCGAAGGTGCTTGAGATCAGCACTCCTCAGTCGCTCGAGGAGGACTTTTTCCACGTAAAGTCTTTTTATCGCGTGCGCGGTCATGAGATTCCTGTTGCGTTGGGCACTCCTCTTTTTGTAGACAAAGTGTATGGCAATAGTTGTAGAGCAGTTAGGACTAGCGCTTAGAGTTTTCTGTTCTTGAAGCCGTCTTTCTGCAGTTTCTCCACACCACGGAGTCGCCAGTTCAGCTTCTTTGGGCATGAGTTGCACCTCCACCTCCATTTCCAGGGAACGTCCTATTTTTTCAGCTTTCTCAGCTAAGGATTCTTCTCGCTTTGATTCTGCACTCCTACCTCTGTTTGTTGCCTTTTGGGCAGCTGTAGGTTTGGCTAGTGCTTTCTTAGGTGGCTCAAACTTCGTAATTTTGTTTTGAAGTTGCGTGGAGTCCCCAACTCTCACTGTACCCTTGTCCTCACGGGCATTAGTTACTGGGGGATACTGGTGCTTGGGCAGAGCCAATACCTTTTTCCGTATTGGAGGAATCTGTAAGTTACTGGCCTGCAGAGTCTCAACCTGTTTGAGTGCGTTTTGCAAGTCTCTTCTCAGGGAATCTATCTGCGCACTTTGCTTCCTCTGAGTCTGTATCAGAGTCTCCTTCATATTCTGGAGCTCTGTAATTTTTGTCGTCAAGGTTGCAGCTGCGTCTGTTTTCTCCTTGGTGTACTGACTCAAGGGAATGGAACAGTCTCACTGTCTCTCCAGCTCTTGCTCCAGTTTCTGAGCCTTCTCACGCTCCCTCTCATACAGAGTCACCTGGTATCGAAGCTCCGCTTCCAACGATGCTCTGAAGACATGCAGCGTGGCCTTTAGCTCCTCATACTGCTCTGTGGGGACCTACTGGGTATTCAGACGTTCCTGCAGTGCTTGTACCTCTTTAGCAGCCTGCAGTTTTTCTTCCTGTAGCGTTTGCTGCTTCTCCTCAGCATACTAGAGGTGTGTACGCAGACCTTGCAGTTGGTTCTGCAGTCGGTGCTCTCCGTCAAACTTTTCCTTGACTTCTTCTGTTAACTGAAAATTTTCTTCTTTCAGTTTTAAGTTCTCTTTTTAATCTTGAATTTTCACCTTTTTCAGTCTATGTATTCTTCAGGGCTTCTTTGCAGTCCTCCTTCCATTTACACACATCTGCTTTGAGAATGACCATCTCCTGGCGTGAGACTTCCTTCTCTAGGTTGAGGGTCTGAAGCTCCTTCTGAGAGACTTTGAGATCTGCATCAAGATTACCAATAGTTTCTTTAGCAATGTCCAGCTCCTCAGTGAGACTGTGTAGTTCCTTTCTGGAAACTTCCAGGTCTGTGCGGCAGCTGTTGGTCTCATGATATGAGGCATCAAGTGCTCTGCGGAGTGTCTGAACCTCTTTCTGAGATACGTCCACTTCTATCTGGACACTGTTGACCTCCTGATGTGAGGCATTCAGCTCTATACGAAGAGTGTGAACCTCCTGCTAGAAGACTGTCATCTGCTTCAATGCCTCCTCATACTTCCGCTTTAGCGTAGCCACCATTTTATCAGATTGGCTCTGCTTTTCATCCATGGAGGAAATAGTAGCCTTTGCAGTATCTAGCTCAGTCTTGACATCGTCCAATTCTGTCCTGGCTAAAGAGTAAATTGTGAGCACATCTTTTTGTAGCCTCACGTTATTTTTCTGTAGCTCTGTGTAACCATCTTCCTTTTGTTTCAATTGTTCACAGAGCATATCACAGTCATGCCTGACATTTTTCAGGGCATCTTCAGGGCTGGTCAAGGGATCGTCACTCACTGGTTCCGGCTCCACTTCCCTGGGATGGTTGGTTGAGGGTTCCTCACTGTTGGCACCGGACAGACACTTCTTTGGGGTACACGACTTCTGCCTTGGCCCCTCTGGATATTCGGTTACCCGTCGGGCGAATTCTCCATTTTCTCTAGGCTGCAGGGCAACTCGGTCCCCCTTTTCCTCCACAGGATCTGCGGACGTGTCTGTTCCTTCCACGGTAAGTGAAGAACCGCTTTTCTTTTTCTTTTTCCGCCTTTTTGATTTGGATGACACCGTCCCTTCAGGGATATTGGGGTCTCCATCTTCATTTGAAATTTTAGCAGCTTCATTATATACGCCAGGCTTTTCTTGCAGTTGCTTTAGCTGACATAAATATTGGGTGATCTGCTGCTCCCGCTCTGTCTCCTGCTGGTCATATTCGTGATCAAAGGGAGTGGTCTTTTCTATTCGTGCCGAGTTCAGGCACCCCCACCATTCTTGGGGTGTTTTGTCGGTGTGACTCGGTTCGGGTTCCCCGTAAGAGATGTCTTCCTCTTTATTGGACTGGAAGGGCCACTCTTCCGTGGGGTAGGGTTCATTACAGGAACGCTGCATCTTGTCCTCTATTTTTAGGCTATCAGGTGTAATTTTCTTCCTGACCTCAGGAGGCGCAATTGCAGCTGTTGCCACTGTATTTGCTAGAACCCCCAATGGTGGTAGTCCTACAGATGGGCATATTTTGTTTGTAGAGGTCGTAGCTCTCACAGGCATCTCTGTAGACTTTTCTTTCTTGGGTAATTTTTTTTTTCAATATCAGCAGTACTGTGCATGCATTTTCTCTTATCAGGTATACAAGATGTGCAGTTGCTAGGTAAAAAAAAGTCTATTTGCTCTACACCATTTACTTGCTAGGTGCAATCTCTCCGCTTCAGCAACAGAATTTGGAGTTCAGTAATTTTCAGTCTAATCTTTGGGTATTATGGCATTCACTCTTCACACTTTGGGTGTCGGTTTTTGCTCCCAAGATATATAGGCAGACTTTTTTTACTTGCAGAAAAAAAAACATTATTTAATTCCCGGCAGGGTGACTCAACATTGGATTTGAAAAACCTTTCACACAGTTCAGAAATCACTTTTTCCCCTATAGGGCGATTTTACACTCAGCATTTGTTTGCTAAAAATTCCCTTGCTTCAGCACAGTCTTGTATCAATTTTCACACTTTTCTGCATATACTCCATTCACAGCTGGTAGCCCTATGCGGTGTGGCAACCTTTATTTGCAAAATCAGTACCACTCGTGGGTCACCATCTGTATTCACTGCTTCAGCAAACTTTTGAAAACAACAAACACCTATCCCTTTTTAAGGGCTGACTCACTTCTTGAACCCTGACTATGGCTGAAAAGCAAAACCCCTATTTCAATGACCATATTACACTTTGTGATAGGCAAAAATAAGGTTTAGCAACTTCAGCAGTCTCTTCTGGGTTTTTGTAAGTTTCAGTGCAGTGTGGTTTCAGTGGTGTGTATCCCTTTAATTCCGATCTCTGCTGCATGAGGTTTTTTCTCTAAGTTTCTCAGATTGTTTGTAGGCAAAAAGCATAAAAAAAATTCACATAAAAATCTCCGGTCCTTTTTAACTACAAAGACACCTCTTATCCCACTTCTGACACCAAATGTAGATGGACGTTCACAGAGGTACACAATTGGAGGCTTTTATAAGGTGAAATTATAATAAGGCTTTATTGTGCCTTTTCCTTTTTCATCAGGAAATCATCCAAACACAGGGGGGAACAAAGCTTCTATTCACTTGGGAGTATTTCTAGTGAAAATACCATGCAATTAATTCACCACTCCCCAAGTCAAGCATGTCTCGCAGCCCCAAAACATATAGCATGAAATAAGCAGATATAAGCAGTCTGTTAATATTGAAAGTCTTATCTGTTCCTTGGAGAGAAAATCTTCTCTGGTTCAGCTCCCTTCCCTCAGGGTGTGTCAGCATTCAGGTTCAGAAGTTTTCCCTGTGTCTTGTAAGCAGCTCTGCTGTTTCTTCTGGCAGGGCTTAAGACTGTTGTGAGAGTCAAAGACAATCTCTGCTCTCTCTCCCAAGTTCAGCTCTCAGTAAGAGCTAAGGAGTTACTTCCTGTCTCAAAGGCAGGCTTTTTCTACCACCTCTAATCAGGCAGGTGGTGTTAGTTAATTTGCTACCAGCAGTTAACCACGATACTGCTGGATTAGAGGCACATTTGTGAACAGGGATAAGTCCCCTGTTACACTGGTGCATTAATGTATTGTAATTAGGGTGCCCATTGAGTGCTATAGAGGCTTATCAAGCCCATATTATTATTATGGATATGATGTACCACTATACTATTCAATGGGTACAGGGTGGGTATAGTCAGTCCGAGGTGGGTGCTTAGGCCTCCCGGGTTTGTATGGGGGCAGGGTGGGTTAACCCCTTATTGACTATAGCGGTTAGTAACCGCTAAGGTGATTAAGGGGTTAGGGGCCATTAGAATGTCTTTATATGCTTTCTTGCAACGGAGGACAGGGGGACCTGCTGTTGTGGTAAGTATAAGTATATTAACTTTATTTATGTATGCTAATGCAGTGTTTAATAATGGGCAAATAATCTATTATCCATATCTGGATAATAGTAATTTTGCACATTATTGTACTGTATGTGTTAAGGCGGAGAGGGGGGGGGTCGTGTATTGATGTTTGTTAAATATTTTTTTAATATACATGTGTTTCATTGTGTAGATGTGCAGGGAGTCTCCGGAGCTGAACCGCGTTGGTTTTATGTCCGGGGAGCCCCTGCTTCCCGAGATACAGGCACCTTTATGGGGTGCCGGTATCCCCTGCACTTTCAAGCATCCGCGTCACGTGACCGGGACATTGAAATTCTGCAGGGGATACCGACACCCCATAACGGGGCCTGTAATCCCTGAAGAAGGGGGTCCGGAGACCCCCTGCTCATGTACACTATTATTAAAATGTATTTATTTAGTGTACGATCGCCTGTAACAGCCTTGCATGGAGATCATGTCAATCTGCTTGACCGGAGGGAGGCGTATTGGATCTTCATGCTCCAAAAGCACTTCCCTCTAGGTATAAATGTAGATTGGAGTCTAAGTCATGTTTTGAAATAGAAATAGTTATGACTTATACAATAGTATATCTTCGCCTTTTCTCTTTGTTCATGTTCTGATCCCCCGCCTTATCCTTTTTCATGTAGTTGTTATATTTATAAGTGTAAGTTTTTCTAAAAAAATATCCCTTGTGATCTCCTTGTAAGGAGGTTTATGAATACATTTATAGGGGTACATTTATAAGGGTTGTTTCCTGTCATTCCTGTTCATACAGTTTTATTAATGGATTAATTCCATATTATTATATGTCTTATACTCTGATGAATTTTTTCATACATATCTCTATGGTTATATTACGAAAACTCCATGGTTATATAAATATTAATGGCTGATGTATCATCATTTTTACAATATTTTCTGTACAAGTAATCATCATCATTTGCACACTTTTTTAACTACACATTTTTCCTATTTTTGATTTATTATTCATCAATTGTATTATTTCATATAAAATATTTATATTTTTTCTTGATTTTAATTTGTTTTTTTGTCCCCCTTATGGGTTAAATGTCTTACAGATGCATATCTTTTTTTCTTTTTATATTGTGTTAATTTTTGTTTACTTTGATTTCCTTTTGGGAAGTCATTTATTCATTATTGCGCTGATTGCAGGTTGTTTCCCTCACACCCTTCATGTATTTGTGAAGAGGGTGGTAGTATTTTGTTCATTACAGCTAAACCTGTATTTCTTTTGAGTTTTTTTCTTTTATGTCACCTATGACGATCCGTAGCTATTTAACTTGGCACTTTAGGAACTCACGTTATACCTCCCTATGATGCGCATGCGCAGGGAGATTGCGTGATGACATCATGATGCAATTTTGGCGTGAAACGGAGACGGATCAGTTAGGTATTTAAAGATGTGTATTTGTAGTAGTTCTTTACTCCTTGATAAAGAACCCCAGTTCGAAACACGTAGGAGGTGTTTGGTGCTTTTTACTCCAATAAAGATTGTTACTTGGATCCCCTCCTGACTCCAGTCATCGATGGTGCTCTTTTTCTTTCGTTTTACCTTGCATGGAGATGGCAAATCTCCATGCAAATGTTACATGCGGCTTTTTTTTCTATCAGCTAGCGTACGTGAAGTTTAAGAACGCTAGCAGGGGGAAAAAACAACACGTACACTGTGGGTGTTTTGAGCAGGTACGTTAAAAAATGGGCTCAAGGCCTTAGTGAATCACGTCTCCAGCCTCACTTTTTAACGGACCTGCTTTTTTGGAACATCCGAACGCAAAAGCATTGAGCTTAGTGCATAGCCCCCAAAGAGCGCGTGGAGATAGTATATGGAGATTTCCTTTTTACTTGTATAATAACGAAGAATTTAAAGCATTTTTTCAAAATAAGTGGTTTTATTTTAAGGAAACTAATGCGGCTCATTGCAGCGCAAGTAAGTTATTTTGGGAGACTGGGAAGGCAGTTTTAAGAGGGAAAATAATTGCATATATAAATAAGAGAAGGAAGGAGATTGATTTGGAGTTCTCTATGGCTAGCCAAGAGTTAAATAATAGATTATGTGCTTTTAAGCTAAATCCCACTACAGATGACAGAGACGGTTATATGAGAGCGAAGGATATATGTGAGGTTTGGCTGCATAGAAAAGAAAAAAAGAAAATGCAGTTTAGAGATCTAAACTTTTACAAGTTTGGAAATAAAGCAGGGAAACTGTTGGGCAATATGGCTAGAAAACCTATGAAGTCAAATCATATTCTGAGAATAAGGGAAAAATCCGGAGATATCACTACTAATCCTAGAGAGATAAATAAGGTTTTTCAAAATTTCTACCAAAATGTATATAGTAAAAAAAAAGTAATATAGACGAAGAGGCACAGTGTGTTAGACAGAGAAGAGCAGGTGATGTTAAATGCTCCTATAATGATTGAAGAGAGAAAATTATATTAAACCTCTTAGAAATGGGAAAGCTCCAGGCCCAGATGGATTCACATGAGAGTTTTATAAAAAAGATTATTGATGAAATTGGGGCCCCCCTAAGAGAAGTGTTCAAAAAATTCTAGATAAAGAAGAATATATACAGACGTTAAAACTGCCTTTGTAAGAATAATTCATAAAGAATGTAGAGACCACTTGAACCTAGAATCCTATAGACCAGTGTGTACCAACTCCAGTCCTCAGGGAACCCTAACAGGCCATGTCTTAAGGATATCACTGCTCCAGCACAGGTGGCTCAGTCAAAATTACTGAGCCACTGATTGACCCACCTGTGCTGGAGCAGGGATATCCTTAAGACCTGACCTTTTGGGGTTCCCTAAGGACTGGAATAGGGAAACACTGCTATAGACCAATCTCTCTTTTGAACCTGGATAGTATGCAAAGATACTATCAAAAATATTGACCAATAGACTTGCTACAGTCCTACCTAAATGAATACATGCAGATCAGACAGGCTTTGTAAAGGGCAGAGCCTCTGTTAAAAATATCAGAAAGGTTATAACAGCTATACACTGTACAAAAACTAATATGCAAAGCAATAATGATAATATAATAATATCAGTGGATGCCGAAAAAGCTTTTGATAATGTGGGGTGAGAATATCTGATGAATGTTCTGGAGAAAATGGGTATTACAGGAACCTTTCTTGGTGCGATCAGAGCAATGTATAAAGACCCCAAAGCAAAAATAATGGCAGGAAAATGGCAAAAATATAGGGTTACTAACACAGGAGATAGGGCTTTTCAGAGGAACAAGGCAGGGCTGCCCTTTATCTCCCCTGCTTTTTAATATTGCGATTGAACTGCTTTCTGAATATTTTAGAAATATGACTGAGTTTAAAGGGATCAAGATAGGAGAAAAGGAAACTAAGAAAGCCTTATTCGCAGATGATTTATTGTTGTTTGTGTCAAATCCAGAAGAGGCAATAGAAAAATATGTCAGGTATTTGAAGAGTTTGTAAATTTTTCGGGTTTTAAGGCAGCCAAAACTGAAATACTAATCCTATCAAGTAAAAACAATATGAAATGGGAAGTAAAATGCCCATTCAAGGTAACTAGGAAACATTTAAATATTTAGGAATTTATATTGATTCAGAGTGTAAATATTTTTACAAAAATAATTTCTGGGCAATTATCCCTAAAATAATCACAGAATTAGAGGGGTGGCAAAATGTACCACTTAGTTTGTTCGACAGATGCTTTGCAAGATTAATTTACCCTCTACAGATGTTACTAATATTATTGAAACACTCCGATATTAATCTTCTAAATAAAGCAATTTCTAGGTTTATCTGGAGAAAAGGGAGAAATAGAATCACTATTAATAAATTATGTCTGAAAAAAGAATGGGGGGGCTTAATTTGCCTAATATTAGAAAATATAATCTGGCCTGTGTAGCAAAACATGTAGGAGATTTGATAGCTGGAAACAGTTATTACTCATGTCTAGAATTAGGGCAGCAGTTGGTATCCCCAGAGAGTCTCCCGGGGATTTTACATATAAAATGGAGAGAAATACCAATGGAAGCCAAAGAAAACCTACTAATTAAGGATACACGGGCTACATGGAGAATATTGAGAAAACAATGTGGGCTTAATATACTTGCTCAAATGTTTTACTATTAAAAGGGAATTTAAGGTTTCTCCCAGGAAAGATGCAGGCTTCTTTTCAGATATGAAGAGACAAGGGAATTAGAACTCTGGGCCAGATGTGAACAATGGTAGGTTCTTGACGTTCCAAGAACTAAAAGAACAAATAGGACTGCCTCGAACACATTATTTCCCTTATATACAAGTAATGCATTATTGCAAGAGGGGTTCAGCTGTAGTTCCAAATATACTATCTCAGATTTATATGGTTGGATTAGGGACAAGGACTATGGGAACTATGGGAAGGATCTAAGAAAAATGTTCAATAGATGGGAAAAAGATTTCCCAGGAATTGAAGGAGTTGATCTGTTACTCGAAGGGTTAACTCGGGTTAGGAAAATTATCATTTCTGTGGAGTGGAGAGCGATGCAATATGATATTGCATGGGGGCTATAATGCTTTTGATATAAATTATAAGGGAATAGAGAAATCTAAAAATAAGTGCCCCAAGTGCTCCCAGGAAAGAGCACATTTTAAACACTGAGATTGTCTGGTTATTTCTGATTTTTTTGGATAAAGTTCTGCAGTATATATGTAGCCCTTTTTCTGGACACCTACCAAAGGGCTACCGGTCACTGTCTAACACCTGTGGCTCCAGGAGATCTGAGCCTCCGCTAGCTGGGAGCCTGGGGCAATACACACTCATAACATAGCGCAGCGCCTCCACTTACCCAGGATCCCCAATTCGAAAGATTTACCCTGGGCAAGAACCATATCATACATCGTGGAACAACCAAACTTTACTGAATCTGTCTGTGGCACCTCCTTGACAACACAACATGCATGCATATATATATACGCGACTGTATCATAACATGAACCTCACTCCTAACACAGTATAACATCTATCATGCTAAAGTGGCTCGGCCACACCTCAAAGGGGATATTGTCCTGTACAGCCGTGGCTTGGCCACGCTCTCATAGAGTTTGTCCTTGTGACACTTGGAAAGAATGTTATCTATCCGCTAGCCACTTGCTAGTGTCTGTTCAAGTTAATACTAAGGCGGGATCAGCGCCTGATGACCGGTGTCGGTGCACTTGCAGAATACAAAATACCTCCCGGTCACGGCGGTGACCACACCTCTTCTCAAAGGGTCCGTCGCATCTGTTCCAGACCTTCCGCTGTCGCTGGCTCCGCCATCTGTACCCAAACGGCAATATCAGTCCACAACTCTGTGCGCTTGACTCTGTCTAACGTGACAATAGCTCCTCACTACGGGCGGCCCTACAGTACCGCAACCTAGAGTGACGCGGGGAATACTCCTAGGGACCTGGGGATAGTCTCTAGCCTAGGCAGGCGGGTTACGGACCCCCTGCTCTCACACTCCCTGTTCCGCAAAAACTCCAACTCCCTCTCCTAGCGTGGTGCTCTTCCCCACGCTTCCGGTTCTCCTCCCCTCACAACCCAGCCTGTTCATTGGCTCTTCGCCCCCAGCTGACTCCTCCAAGGTTCGCGGGGGTTAAAGTTCAGTACATAGTCCCTTTTCATTGGTTCGCTGTTTGCGCGCTTCCTGGGCGCATGCGCGACCTTTCCTCTATACCAGTGACCTCGCAACATTGCGCAACAATATGGCGGCGCCCTGTACCAACTTGCCGCGCGGAACCCGCCGTACAGTGAACACATGCATGGAGTATTAACACATCCTTACATATACAATAAGTTATTGGGGTAACTACAATAAAAGAGCCCTTAGCCTTGCTGTTTTGAAATGTGGAAAGTTGGAAAGAGGTCAATGTAAAAAACAATGTGTCAAGGCTAGCAGAGATTGTCTTGCTAACAGCAAGGAAAACAGTGATGTGAAATGGATAAAGCCTGAACCCCCAATTTAGATATTTTAAACGATTATCTGAATAAATTGATGATGGTGGACAAATTTGAAGTTGAGACAAATAAAGAATTAAGAACCGAGAATTTTTTTTAAAAATGGGAAAAGTTTATTGATACCATGTCGCAACAAGATAGGGATTCAATCATACAGACATTTGAACATACCTCTTGGGGTCTCCTCAGACTGATTGTGATGGTCACAGATAATTTCGCCTTGAGGAAATATGATGGTATATTGTTGACGAGGGAGTTAGTAAATAGGGAATTTTATGCCTGATTCTGTTAGGAGGCTGTGTGGTGATAGCTTTGATAATCTTTGAAAATGCTATTTTTTTATTATTATTTGCGTTAATTATTTTTATTATTTTTATTTTATTTTTATTATTATTTGCGCAATACTAAAACCGATTTTGTGTAAAAGTATGTTTTTCTAAAAGTCTGGTCGCCTTGGCTGACACAGACAGACATCCCCGGGGTGGATGCCACCGCAATCCTGCTATAATAGGTACAGGCGCGTTCTCCTCTGGGGGTCAGAGTCCAGACGACGAATAGCGACGAACAGGTAGGTGACAGCCCCCAGGGTAGCAATCCAACACACCTAGTCTATAGGGATAACTCGGCATACTCGAGATGGAGACAATGAGGGATATCTACAAAGATAAGAAGCTCATAAGAGACTATACGTCGGTAGGCATACCCGGAGAAAACCCCTCCCCCCTTCTCCCCCCCTCCCTTGTCCATCGTCTAGTTTGTCTTGTTTGTCCTATATGTTTGCTTCTTGTTCCATATTGAGGCAGTTCAAATAGTCTAATGTATGATATAAAAACTTTATTGGGATGCTTTAATACAATGGGCTGTGATACAATGTAAGAATCTGTGAACCCAATAAAGAAAAATTTGAAGTTGAAAAAAAAAAAAGTATGTTTTTCTGTGTTTCTTGTATTTTTTTTATTATTTTTTTCCTGTATTGTAATGTTGTTGTTTAATGTTTGTAAACCCAATAGAAAAACTATTTTTTTTAAATGGACCTCTAGATGCATAATTTCTATACCATTTCAAGAGATAGTTCTTCTTAAGGCTACGGGCATGGTCAGCGCTTAGCCGCTGACCCGCGCTGAGTCACGCTCACGCTTGCCACTGAGCCCCTGCAGCCACAATGAGAGCGGCTTTAGCAGGGGCTCACACACGCTTCCGCAGGCGTGCGGAGGCGTAGCAGACAAATTTTTTTTAGTTTACATGCTGAGGGGAGCGGAGGGCCAGTCACGTGAGCGGTTCACCCAATGAGGGCGAACCAGCACCGTGACGTCACTGGCCCGTAGTAAGGCCAGGGAAAGCACCCGCTTTCCCTCAGCCTCCGCGCGCCTCCACACGGCTGGAGTCTCTATGGACTCAGCTTAAGGGTCAAAGTGACCATTGACCATACAATAAATAATTTTTCCAACTTTTAATGTCACCGTGTCATATTTCAGATTAGATTACAATGTTTACCTAATCTCTCATAACAACATTGAATGCAAATTACTGTATATAATATGGTAAAGAGACAGCACTCCTGTAAGATAGTCCAAAAATAGCCTGCTGCTAGTCCCTTAAAAGTATGTAAGTGATACGTTACCATCCAGACGAACAATAAGGTAGAGATAGCACTCAGAAGGTAAGATTGCAAAAAAAACTATATTGTCATAATGACATAGCACAGACATTTCGAACACACAGAGGGATCTTTATCAAGCGGATGTGTAAAAAAGATGGTTTGCTGATCATGTGTGTGCAATTACACTTTTCTATTTAAAGTGCTGGTGCTTTGCAAAATTGTTTTCTAAATCATCATTTGCTGTTTCTGTGTCCAATTTTTGTATTCTAACTATACTGTATTTATTAGCCATTTCTTGTCCTGTGCCTGCTATGTTGTTTCATTTGCAAAGCAGCAGTCTTTACTCTGAATTGTGGAACCCTTTCAGTCCTGAAAAGAACCAGCAATACATGGTTTACTATTATTCTAGTTTTTTGGACACTGGAAAGGGTACTGAACTGACCATAATACAGATGTGCTCTCTTCTACTGTATTATGATTTGACCTGGGTATACTACTTAAGGGTAATAGCAATAGGCAAAGAAGTCCATTTCCCAATGCTACATCAAATGTGACAAATTGTTTTGTTCATTATTGTCTGGTTTTCCTTTTCATAAGAATGTGTCATTTAGTTGAATCCTTTGGCCAACACATTTCAAGGCTTCAACTATGTCAAGGTATGATTCTCGCAGCAGAGAAGACTAAACAGAGAAAAAACAGACAGTAATGAATTAAATAATGTGTCACATTGGATGTGCATTGGGGCTTCTTTGTCAATTGTTGTACAGTATATTTGAGGTCACTTTCCCAGTAGCACGCCAAATGACACAAACACATATATACAGTATGTGTTTGTAATATATATACATATAATACTATATATATATATATATATATATATATATATATATATATATATATAGTATTATATGTATATATATTACAAACACATACTGTATATATGTGTTTGTGTCATTTGGAGTGCTACTGGGAAAGTATATATATATATATATATATATATATATATAGCCCCTGTAAGTAAGAGCGGGCTACTTATCCTTCTCCTACTGGAGTAAGCCCTGGTAAGGGCCGGCGCCAGTAGTAACCATGGGTTTTCCCCCCTTCAAGCCCTGCCTGGAGTGATGGAGGTGGGCCCCCTGACCCTGTGCATCCCTAGACAGAGGGGAGGTACTGCTGACATCATGAGGGGCAGGGCTGACTCTATTTAGTGGGCTGTCCTGTGTGTGTCTGAGGGCAGTTGGTTCTGTCAGTTCGTGCTGCGAGTTGAGTGAGAGCTGAGAGAAAGAGGTGGCAGTTCAGAAGGCCCAGTTCTGTGAGGATGTCAGTCTGAGCTGGAGCAGAGTCTGGAGAGCAGTGTCAGGACTGGCAGTCTGTGGAGAGCCTGGAGGGAGTATGTGAAGTGATGTCCTGGAGCGGAGGAGAGTGCTGGTCTGAAGTGTAGTAAGACCCAGCAGAGCGCATGCCTGACCTGAGAGGCCCTGCTCAACGTGAGAGTGATATTTGTAGGAGAGACCTCAGAGCCCCTCTGAGTAGAGCGGACAGGACTATAGAGGTGGACCACTGCCCCTCACCCTATTTAGGGGGTGAGGGGAAGGATATCTAGCCTCACCCATAGGGCCTACCCTGTGGGGTGGAGGCAGGGGGTACTGAGGCCCCCATTCAGCCCATCCTGCTGGGAAGCATACATCTGGAGGGAAGGAGAGGAGAGAGACGCCTGTACCTTGGGAGCACGGTTTCTATGAACTACTCTTTGCATGAACTACTGTGCACTACCTCACTGTGTTACCGAAGAATAAAGACATTGCTGCTGTTTTACATAAGACTGTGTGTGAGTTCTGGAGCATTCACCCTGGGACCAGGGTTCTTTCTCTGTAAGGGTCCTACCCCCTATCCCTGGGGCTTATAGAGAATGGAGGCGCTGCACCACTAAAGACTGAAGGCCATTACCCCAGAAGCCTGTCCTGTTGTCCCCAATACCACCGCGGGAGACTCAGGCCCTCCTGTTCCACGCAGGTATGCACCACCATGTAAATGTAGCCAGCCCTCACTACACCCTAGATATGCTATCTGTGTCTGGGGGTGGGGGGGGAACATGGGTTACATTTGGAGGCGAGCTGCTGAGATCCAGAACAGGTCAGGCTTTCAGTGAAGCAGAATGGGAGGAGTGAAGTGCACCTTCCATGCAAGAGCTATGGAGGGTAAGGCATATCATACCAGGGATAGTCAGGGGAGCATGGCCTCCCGCACAGTACACCCTGGGTGCCCTAGATGGGTGATGTAAGATGGGTGTGGAGCTATTGCTGTTCTAGTCCCTTGAGGCAGCTAGTGTGAATCAACTGGGGGGGTTAGCCTGTTAACTTGTCCAGGGACCATGGCCCAGGGCCCATACTAGGTATGGCCAAAAGTAGGAGACGCCCGTACTTAGGGAGATGCCCGGTACACTAGCCAGCACCCTCATAAAACACACCACAGAGCACTTGTAGGAACCGTCAGCAGTGCGGTGCACAGAGAAGGAGTTCTGCCTAGCCTGGGGTATATAATAAACAAAAATTGTGAGGTGCTACTTGTGAAGGTGAAAATATATATATGAATCTCAGATATTGTGATAATTTACTAGAGTGCTCAAATATTAAGAAAAATGGCAAACTTTGCTGCTCAACCCTCTTAGGAGAAGATCCAGTTTTCTCCTATTTAGAATGGTGTGGAGAAACTTGTGGGGAGCGCAGGTATCACCATAAACATGTAAGGGAAAGAGTATCAAAATAGTGCAATATGTCTAAATGAATACAGCAATCTGAGCAGGAATCATGAATGGGAACTCACATTATCCCAGTGGTATTACAGCCTGTATTTGGCAATAGATGTGGTGGGTAGATTCAGCAATGTGCAGGGGGGTCTTGCTTGTACACACTCCCAGATGATAGCAGGACGAACCCTCAATGGAAATGGAAATAAAGACAATTCTAGTGCAACACTGTATGTTCACTATGGATATATTGAAAAGGCAATAAGTATTGCACTTACATGATCAACATGTGCTTAGACACATAACAATTGATGCGCAGCATAGGTGTACTCCATCCACCCCCCTCCCGAGGTCGCGTCGCGTCACTTCCGGTTCGGCCCGTCGCGTCCCTTCCGGTTTCGTCGGCGAACGCAGAATGGATCCTCACGGGTTCTGGGGCTAGTCTGGCACACTTCTGAACTGCTGCAGGTTCACTCAACGCGTTTCGCTGGCGTGGCAGCTTCGTCAGGAGTCCGATCTGAAGTGTAAGCTTCTTGGGCCATGTATATATGCCCCTCCTTGGCTCTGATTGGATGCATGCTTAATTCTCCACTTCCCATTGGCTGATTTCTAATTAGCATGACAGGTGACAGACATTTTCTGCTGTGATACGTATACCTAAACATGTACCTTTTTCTCCTGTGTTTAGAGGAAGGGCCCGAGGGTCCCACACTACAGCCGAGGCTGGGCCTGTAAGTGAAGTGGTTCACAAGATGAACCCTACGAGGTACATCAACGCCAAAGAGAGGAGAGATTGCTCGCGCTCTACTGAGGCGGGTACGTCTGGTGTCTCATCGCAAGTGGAGTCGGAGGTAGATACCGGTAGCCCCTTAGCAGAGTGCGAGCACTGTGACAAGTGTTGGGCACTCCTGTTCACCGGGTACCATGAAGGTATGGACCGCACCAGGTTCGTTCTCATCAGAAATAATATAGTCGATTACTGGTGGGCGGTAGGTGTCTATACTCCCCAGTAGGTGGCAGATGAGAGCATCGGTACAGGGAGATAGAGCAAAAGATAATTCTGCCAAAGAGACCGAGTATATTATATGACGATGTTGCTCCTGTAGTACCGGAGTTTTGGGTGCTGCCAAGCAGGGCGGGTCGGAAGACCTTGACTAAGTTGAGCCAAGCAGCCAGAGCCATAGTGGCTAGGTATAGGCAATCCCATGGTTATGAATACCCTTATGTGCCTGAACTCATAATGCGAGAGATCGAGGAGAACAGGGATAGTTGGCTCCGAGAAGCCGTACAAGAGTATTTGCGGACGAAATTTGGTAAGGCAGGACAGGATCAGTGAGTTGGTCAGGATTTGGAGTATAGGACGGGGTATATACATGCACAATGTAATATATCGGCCTGAGTCTGGGTCGGTACAGTCATATCATGTGACCATAACTGACCATAATGGTAGAAGGATATGGAAGCCTGATCCGAAGCATTATTATTAGGGTTCTCCCCGTAGGGAGTAACTGTATTCAAATAATATGATAACTGCCATGTTTGTGTTTGTGTTCCTAGGTTTGCTCATTGCAGGATGGTGCTGCTAAAAGTAGGTCCAAGTGGGGACCATTGGATTCCACCAGAGGGAGAGTGTAGCCCCTGTAAGTAAGAGCGGGCTACTTATCCTTCTCCTACTGGAGTAAGCCCTGGTAAGGGCAGGCACCAGTAGTAACCATGGGTTTTCCCCCCTTCAAGCCCTGCCTGGAGAGATGGAGGTGGGCCCCCTGACTCTGTGCATCCCTAGTCAGAGGGGAGGTACTGCTGACATCATGAGGGGCAGGGCTGACTCTATTTAGTGGGCTGTCCTGTGTGTGTCTGAGGGCAGTTGGTTCTGTCAGTTCATGCTGCGAGTTGAGTGAGAGCTGAGAGAAAGAGGTGGCAGTTCAGAATGCTCAGTTCTGTGAGGATGTCAGTCTGAGCTGGTGCAGAGTCTGGAGAGCAGAGTGTCAGGACTGGCAGTCTGTGGAGAGCCTGGAGGGAGTATGTGAAGTGATGTCCTGGAGCGGAGGAGAGTGCTGGTCTGAAGTGTAGTAAGACCCAGCAGAGCGCATGCCTGACCTGAGAGGCCCTGCTCAACGTGAGAGGGATATTTGTAGGAGAGACCTCAGAGCCCCTCTGAGTAGAGCGGGCTGGACTATAGAGGTGGACCACTGCCCCTCACCCTATTTAGGGGGTGAGGGGAAGGATATCTAGCCTCACTCCTAGTGCCTACCCTGTGGGGTGGAGGCAGGGGGTATTGAGGCCCCCATTTAGTCCATCCTGCTGGGAAGCATACATCTGGAGGGAAGGAGAGGAGAGAGACGCCTGTACCTTGGGAGCACGGTTTCTATGAACTACTCTTTGCATGAACTGCTGTGCACTACCTCACTGTGTTACCGAAGCATAAAGACATTGCTGCTGTTTTACATAAGACTGTGTGTGAGTTCTGGAACATTCACCCTGGGACCAGGGTTCTTTCTCTGTACGTGTCCTACCCCCTATCCCTGGGGCTTATAGAGAATGGAGGCGCGGCACCAATAAAGACTGAAGGCCATTACCCCAGAAGTCTGTCCTGTTGTCCCCAATACCAGCGCGGGAGACTCAGGCCCTCCTGTTCCACACAGGTATGCACCACCATGTACATGTAGCCATCCCAGCCCTCACTACACCCTAGATATGCTATCTGTGTCTGGGGGGGGGGGGGGACATGGGTTACATATTATATATATACACATATACACATATATACACACACACACACACACTGTATATATGTGTTTGTGTCATTTGGAGTGCTACTGGGAAAGTATTAGATTTCAAAGAGGGTGTACTTTCTTTTTCACACAACTGTGTGTGTGTGTGTGTGTGTGTGTGTGTGTGTGTGTGTGTGTGTGTGTGTGTGTGTGTGTGTATATATCTATATATCTATATATATATATATAGCTATATAGATATACACACACACAGTTGTGGCTATCTTTTTCACACAACTGTGTATATATATGTATAACAAAGAAAGTAGCGCCAGTGAATGTGTGGTTAATGTGCTAAAAATAGAAACATAAATGTGTAAATACACGTGAAAAAATATATGTATAAAGTGCTAACCACCACAATAATATGATATATATGATAACAACTCTAATAAAATACAATGACTAAATACACAGCTAATAGAAAAGGAAATAATATAGAACCAGTCCAAATGTTAAGTCCAGAATATAAGTGGTAGTTGTAACCAGTGAAAGGGGAACTTCAAGCTGCTCTCAATTGGATGAACCACATCCAGTAGAACCTGTAGAAAAGAAAAGAGGAGAGAGCGCACGCCCCATAGCGTAAAAAGATAACATTTATTGGGAATTGGGGGGGAGGCAGGGAAGGGGGGGGTAGGAATCGCACTCACAAGATTCAAATAAAAATGCGAAGTTGTGAAATCATTTATCACCGCCAAACTGATGTGTCCACCGCAGTTCAATGATGAAATCCGCAGACAAGATGGTAATCTGTACTGGCAGTCAGTGGAGGGCTGCTGAGTAGCAAAGTATAGCCCTCATACAGTTTCACGGCAGCTCGGCTAAGTGTCTCACACAGCTCAGGATAACACACGGTCTGTAGAAACTTAATGCGCAAAAAGGCCTAATCGCGCACTTCCGTGATGACGTAGTGTCATGACGTAATGACGTAATGACGTAATGACGTCCCTAATGAAATGTCCTGGATTCTATACATACATATATATATATATATATATATATATATATAGTCCATACGATACCGGTTGCAACACGACATCAAGGGACAGCACGCAGGTAAGTAAATCATACATTTTCTATATTTGATAGAAGACACAAAAACCATTGGATTCTGGATTATATATATATATATATTTATCTTATGGCCATAAGATGAACGATCTGAGGGTTGCCCTACTCAAAGGTAATCTTAAAACCCCGAAAGAGAGACGGTTGCATGAATACAAATTTATGCAACTGTTCGGGACACTTAGCAGTGGCCTAAACAGAGATCGAAATTTTTTGAGTCATTACTGACAGTAGTGAACTCTCGTCCCATAAGCGCTAAAGGCCATGTCTGTACATACTGTGCTATATGTATGCACACACAGCTGTCTCTCACACATACTAATACTCCTTGTTTTTCCATCCCTATACACCAATAGGGACCACTAAGTTTCCACACACACTTTTAGTTGTGCTACTAACTCTCACATTTCCACACCCACCCACACCATTTATATCCAGTCCCACTCTACACACACCTTGTGTAAAGCACTGTATATACTGTGGGCTCTCCATTCATTTTTATTCACACTGATACACATACACACTCTTTCTTCACTTGCTTTCAGTAACCATTTAACACCTCTAGCCATAAAACACATCCACACCGGGGGAAGGAACAGCACAGATAACATTCCAAGAGACACTGTTTTTAAGTTTACCTTTTGCTTCATTCATTGTAACATCGCCGGAAGAAGAGATCAGTGTATCTCGAAAGCTCGCACAAATAAAAGCATTTCGTTAGCCACAGAACGGTATCATCTATTTATTTTTTTATTTTTTTGATTATTGAAGCTCGGCTAACACGGTACTGATACCTCTACACATATACACATATACACATATATATATATATATATATATATATATATATATATATATATATATATATATATACACACACATACACACACACTTGTGTGAAAAAGACAGTACACCCTCTTTGAATTCTATCGTTTTACATATCAGGACATAATAACAATAATCTGTTCCTTAGCAGGTCTAAAATTAGGTAAATACAACCTCAGATGAACAACAGCACATGACATATTACACTGTGTCATGATTTCTTTAACAAAAATAAAGCCAAAATGGAGAAGCCATGTGTGAAAAACTAAGTACACCCTTACTGCTTCCATAGGAATTAAGATACTAAGTGGCAGACAGGTGCTGCTAATCAAATGCCCTTGATTAATTGATCATCAGCAAGTGTGACCACCACTATAAAAGCCGAAGTTTTAGCAGTTTACTTGTCTGGAGCATTCAGGTGTGTGTTAACACAATGCTAAGGAGGAAAGACATCAGCAATGATCTTAGAGAAGCAATTGTTGCTGCCCATCAACCTGGGAAGGGTTATAAGGCCATTTCCAAAAATTTAAAGTCCATCATTCTGCAGTGAGAAAGATTATTCAAAAGTGGAAAACATTCAAGACAATTGCCTATCTTCCCAGGAGTGGACGTCCCAGCAAATTCACCCCAAGGTCAGACCGTGCAATGCTCAGAGAAATTGCAAAAAAACCAAGAGTTACATCTCAGACTCTACAGACTTCAGTTAGCATGTTAATTGTTAAAGTTCATGACAGTACAATTAGAAAAAGACAGAAAAAGTATGGTTTGTTTGGAAGGGTTGCCAGGAGAAAGACTCTTCTCTCTAAAAAGAACATGGCAGCATGGCTTAGGTTTGCAAAGTTGCATCTGAACAAACCACAAGACTTCTGGAACAATGTCCTTTGGACAGACGAGACCAAAGTGGAGATGTTTGGCCATAATGCACAGCGCCACGTTTGGCGAAAACCAAACACAGCATATCAGCACAAACACCTCATACCAACTGTCAAGCACGGAGGTGGAGGGGTGATGATTTGGGCTTGTTTTGCAGCCACAGCACCTGGGAACCTTGCAGTCATTGAGTCGACCATGAATTCCTCTGTATACCAAAGTATTCTAGAGTCAAATGTGAGGCCATCTGTCCGACAGCTAAAGCTTGGCCGAAATTGGGTCATGCAACAGGACAATGATCCCAAGCACACCAGCAAATCTACAACAGAATGGCTAAAAAAAGAAAAGAATCAAGGTGTTGCAATGGCCCAGTCAAAGTCCACACCTCAACCCGATTGAAATGCTGTGGCGGGACCTTAAGAGAGCTGTGCATAAACAAATGCCCACAAACCTCTATGAACTGAAGAAACGTTGTAAAGAAGAGTGGGCAAAAATTCCTCCACAATGATGTGAGAGACTGATAAAGTCATACAGAAAACGATTACTTCAAGTTATTGCTGCTAAAGCGGGTTCTACAAGCTATTGAATCATAAGTTGTACTTGGTTTTTCACACATGGCTTCTCCATTTTGGCTTTATTTTTGTTAAATAAATCATGACACGTGTAATATGTCATGTGTTGTTGTTCATCTGAGGTTGTATTTACCTAATTTTAAGACCTGCTAAGGAACAGATGATTGCTCTTATGTCCTGATATGTAAAACCATAGAATTCAAAGAGGGCGTACTTTCTTTTTCACACAACTGTATATATACATATATATATATATATATATATATATATATATATATATATATATATATATATATATATATATATATATATATATATATATATATATATATATATATGCAGTGTGTTTAGCTTTTTGAACTTGCTAAGACTGTGTATGTTAAATTCTATATAGATTGAGGAGGTCCAAACTGCCATTTTGCAGTAAAAAGAATGTAACCATTAATCAACACTGCATTGCGTATATATTTGCTTTTTAAACATTTGTATGACAATGAAAATCCAAACTGAATAATGTTTGTTCATTCACTGCACATGCCTCAGCAGATATGTCCACTTACAAAGACCAAACTCATTGCGATTTTGTTTGCCAACACCAAAATAAAATATTATGGTAGTATAAAAGGGTGTGATTTATATAAACTAGACTCCATTGAAGTCTACGAGACCACATATGCTGAACATTAGAAAGTCACTGGGCAGCCTAGAAAAACAGCGACTGTTGACATTTCTACTACCAAATCCTTTATATTTACTAGTCATATGTTTCAATATTAGGCCTGTAGGGCAAGGAGTTAATATCTCACTGTAATAAAATGTCATTACAAAACTAAACACAACAGTTCACAATAATAAAAAAATAAAAAAACAGGGAGAGCCTGCTGATGTTTAATGAAATAACATTGTAATTGTGCTCTGTGAGGAACATTGGTAGAATTATTTGATTGCTCAGACACAGCACTCTCTTTGATGGTTGCCTTTTGCTGAAACTGCCACCTCATGAAGTATAGCAGATGCATCTGATGAAGAAATATTTGACAAGTCTATTTCTGTGACAAAATGCTTTACAAGAGGATCCTCTGATTACTGTAATATAAAGATGGAAAATAATTTGTTAAAGCTATGTTTGAATTTATTTCTTTGTTCTTCTGTGGCCATTATAACTGTCTTATGTACCGTAGCGGCATTTCTTTATTTTGTACAGTGCTTCAAAACACCCCATGAACCAGATGTACTAAATAGCAATAATGTGTGAAAAAAAAGCATGGCATGAAAGTGATGTCCAAATACTGGTATTTTTGACAGGTTACCAACTTGTTTATGTAACTCAGTGGTTCCAATTTTTTTTTACATTGAGCAACCACTTGTTAGAAATGATACGTTCCATGAACCCCTAACTGATAAATCTTATTGCCTATTCATCAGACTATTGCTAAGAAAACTCTTTGACTAATTGCATGCAGTATAGTGTCCTGAACTTGTGGGGGGAACACATCCTTAATAAGTCCCAAACTGCATCTCAGTGTGCGCAGACAGCGTAGGTGGTATATCTGTCAATGATTGCAGGAGCTTCCAAAGTCACGCCCCACAATACATTGCTGCTATGGAAGCAAAGCATTGTGGGGAGTGACTTTGGAAGCTCCTGTTGTAATTAACAGCTATACCACTCACGCTAATGTGAAGTTTTGGGCCGTACTAAGTGTGCAGTTCCAAAACGGGCTCAGGAACCCAGCATACTCCCTGGGATCTGCCATAATAAAGGCATACCCCACATTAACGTACGCAATGGGACCAGAGCATGTATGTAAAGCGAAAATGTACTTAAAGTGAAGCACTACCTTTTCCCACTTATCGATGCATGTACTGTACTGCAATCGTCATATAGGTGCATAACTGATGTAAATAACGCATTTGTAACAGGCTCTATAGTCTCCCCGCTTGCGCACAGCTTCAGTACAGGTATGGAGCTGGTATTGCTGTTCAGGACGTGCTGACAGGCGCATGCGTGAGCTGACATTTGCCTATTGGGCGATATGTACTTACTCGCGAGTGTACTTAAAGTGAGTGTCCTTAAACCGGGGTATGCCTGTATATATTTTTTGACGAAAGCCTTGGAGACGTCTCACGAACCCTTGAGGGTTGGTGAACTCCCTGTTAGAAATCACTGATGTAGTTAATTGTATGCAATAATACAGATCAGCAAGAAGCACATAAGAGAAAGCTATGAATAGTACTTCTTACTACATCACAGTAATTGGAAGTATACAGTTAAAATCCCTAAAATATTCTATACACCTATATTTTTATTATTATAGTGCCATCCACCGACAAAGTGCTCTATAGAGATATTATACAATACATAAAAAGGGAAGAATAATACAAATAGTGTAAGGTGTATCAAATATTAATGTAAACATTGGGGAAAATGATAGCTATCCTTGCTGCAAAGACATTACAATCTAAATGAAGATCTTACAAACTACAATTGGCCCATAATCGTTCTTATACTCTGCGAATCCTAATACTCTTCACAGTTGTAGTCTTTTTCATTTGACTCTTTAAACTCTGATATTTACAATGCTGTTTTTATTAAGATTTATCTATGAAAAGAATATGCATGGTTTGACATCTCATTTACATGCACTTTTCTTTATAACTCAATTTGTATTAGTTTTCCAAAGGTTTGATGGGGTACAGAAGAGAACTTTACATCCATTTGATACAAAACCACCCAGAAAATTATAGTTAGAAATGTCCCCTCTAGGTAACAGAAACACAGACACTTGGCCCACCTAGTCTGCCCATTTTCATCTCTATTGTAAAAATTAGACCCTATTTGATCCGTGGCATTTTTTTTACCATATTTATTACAGTCCTCTGTCCATCTTAAGCATTTATTTAATTCCCTTACTGGTTTAACCTCTACCACATACTGTATGTTCGGCAGCTATTCCATGATCCCACCATCCTTTCCATGGCACAGGACTTCCTCACATTTCCTCTGAGCCTGAAATATGTTTCCCTTCTGTACTGTGTTCAAACCCATATTTCAAAGTTTCCATCATATCCACCCCTCTTCCTTCTCTCCTCCAAGCTGATATTGATATTGTTGTCCTTTAGTTTTTTTCTGATACGTTTTATGATATAAACCATGCACTATTTTAGTAGCCCTTCTTTGCACAATGTCTAAAGTCTGATCTATAAAGTGGCATCACAACCTCTTTCTATCTGCTGCCAATTCTTCTCCCTATAAAAACTAGCATCCTGCTGACTTCCCCATTGCTTTAGTACATTGCTTGTCTGCTTTTAAGTCAGCTGCAATAATGACCCCAAGGCAGGGGCGAATTGTCCTATTGGGTGATTGGACTTGTCCCAGTGAGCCAGTGCTCTGGCTCCACAGCAGTGGCGACCAGTAGCTCCCCATGTAGCAGCATGGTGATTTTCTCCCTCCTTCTTTCAGCGCCGGACGTTGAGTCCCCGGACCAGAGCAGTATTAAGGAGACCTCCTAAGCCCAAGGTAATATTTTTGGAGTGTGTGTGGGCCTGTCTTTGTGTGTGATTGTGTTGGAGTGAGTGAATGAGTGAGTGAGAAGGGGAAAGAGAGAGGAGGGTGTAAAGGGGAATAGTGAGAAGGGGGAGTGTAAGGGAGAAGAGAGAGAGGGGGCTTTATTACAGAGGTCCTGTACTCTTCACATCAACAATAATCAGATTACCAGGGTAAAGTGCAGAGCCTCTGTAAGTGTTAATTACCTTCTCCAAAGCGGCATCTCTGTTTGACGTTAAATGACACCACAATATCCCATGGTGATGCATCGCCCTGACAGCACAATGCCACATTGCGTCGCGATGTTATGACGCTGCATCGTAGGAGAGCCGGTATAAGACAAATTGCCTGGGCTGACATTTGTCTGCAGTCTTACCCTACACTCAGGTCCTTTTCCTATAGTGGCTGACGTTGGATCTGTTCATATCTTTGTGTCATCTGCAAAAGGGCATACTTTCTCTTTAAGACCATTTGTAATGTCACAAAAAAAAATATTTATTAAAGAGCACTGGTACAGATCCCAGAGGAATTATACTGGCAACTTATCCCTTCTCTGAATATACTCCACTTACTACAACTCCCCGTCGTCTTTCCGTCAACCAATGTCTTATCCATTCAATCATCGTATAATTCATTCCAGGGCATTGCAACTTGTTTATCAATTTTCTATGTGGACAGTGTCAAAAGCCTAAACAAAATCTAGGTAAGCTACATTTACTGCTCCACCCTGATCTATTACTTTAGTCATCCAATCAAAAAAATCAATCAGATTTGTTTGACATGATGTCCCTCCAATAAGTCCATGCTGTCTGGCATCATTTCCACTTATGGAGTTTGTGAAGTGGGACTACATTTGCTCTTCTCCAATCATCTGGAACTACACTTATTGATAGTGACTGGTTAAATAGTTATGTTAATAGTGTTACCAGCACCCCCCCTAGCTCTTTTAGAATCTTTGAATGTATCCCGTCTGGCCCCATTGTCTTGTCCACTTTCAGTTTTGAAAGTTCCATTAGGGCTTTTCCTGTAAATAGGCTTGTGGTCACATCCTTTCCATTTATATTCTTGTTTCCTAACTGTAGTACCTCCCCTTCACTTTTTTACTCCCTTTAGATGACCATCCTCTTCTATCTTTAGTTTTACTGTTCTTACTTTTATTTTATATTATACCCAAACAATGTTTTGTCCCCCTTCCTTACTGACTGGACTATTTTCTCTACTGCTTGGGTCTTTGCACATCTGATTACTTGCTTAGCCCCCTTCAGCCTAATCTGATATACAGTAGTTCTCTACTCTTCTTTGAGTCTCCCTGTTTTTCCTAAAAGCTAGCTTTTACATTTACAGTACAATACTTTCCACCTCCTTTGAGAACCATATTGTCTTTGGTTTCCTTGTGCTTTGGCTAACTTGTCTGACACAGAGATTATTTCCTTTTATTATTGCTTCCTTTATTTATTCTACTCAAATACTCCACTCAAATACCTGTACTATCGTCCTGCCAAAGAATCACCAATATATGTTCCCATCAGCCCTCCATAATCTAAAATCTTTGTTTTTATGTGGTATGACTCAGGCACAGTCTTTATGGTAAACCATACTGATTGATGATTACTAAAACCTAATTTCTCACCGACAATAACATGTGATACACTATCCCCATTTGTATATTAACTGTAATACTGTATTGCTGTTTTGTGAGTCGGCTACCTCCCCTAATTGCTTGAGAGATGGCCCATACAAGAAATCCAGGTGGTCCCTATTCCTGGCTGTAGCTGCAACAGACCCTCTCCAGTCTACATCAGACAGATACTTTCCCCCATAATTATTAACTCTCCTTAAATTGCCATGTTCATGATAGGCAAGTGAATAGGATGAAAAATCAACCGATTTTCCTATTCCCAAATGCTGTTATTTGGCAATAAAGTGTTTGCTATAGATCCTTTTTAAATCAATTAAAAAGACACAGAAATGAGAATATACTGTAGCTTTCAAGAAATTAACCAAAACATATACTGTAATGCAGCAATTAAATGTAACCCCCTGTGGGATGTAAGCAAGCCACTCACACTGCCCCCTGTCAGGTTCCACTCCAGTGTGCCATGGACATGTGGACATGTAACTTCTGATGGACATTAGATCAGTTAACGACTAAGGCTGTTAGAGAGGTGGGACCTGGGACAGAGGAATCTTTAAGAGGGGTTGGGAGGGAACATGAGGGGAGATCTACACAACCCTTTCTGACTTCAGGCTCAATCAAGTGTGACCTAGAGCCAATCTTTGTCCTGCCAAGAGAGAGTGGACCTCGAACAGGAGGTTCCGTTACATCAGGGCTCATAATGTGACCTAAAACAGGAATGGACATTAAGAAGCCCCTGAACTCTTAGGGAAAAGGGATATGGCTATGGTCTGAAAGGGCTAGCTCTTTGCCAGTAAAGGGTTTAAGGATCTTGCTGATGTCAGAAGGGAGGCTGGAGCTGTTCTGAGTGAGGAGCAGTGGTGGGATAGGGTGGAGCTTGGTAGGTTGGGGGATAAGAAGGTGAGGGGCGGAGGTACACCCGTTGTCCTCCATGGCGATTCCCTCCCTCCCTTGCTGTGGAATGGTTTTTCTGGTTATGTTTCTTGTTTTGCTGATGTAATGCTTTGTTTATATGTTTTGGTAAGAAAAGAAGTGACACAAGAGTGAAAGACAAAGTTGAAACGTTGGGATTTAAAGCTGCAGTTCAGGCAATATCCTGCATGTGTGTTTTTTTTTAATAAATCAGTTCTGTAGTAAGAAAAAATACTTTTAGCATTTTCTGTTTTAAAAAAAACAACTTTGAAAGATCAATTTTCTTGTAATATATATTTTAACAAGCATGCTTGTTCCTATAGCAACGATTTACTTTCCCCATATTTAAAGATGTCGCCAAACTTTGCCGATCGATAGACAGAGAACGAATTGACCGGCAGCAATGCAGTTCTTTAGGTAATTAGAGATTGCCCACATGAAACTATTGAAGTAAAAAAATAAATAAAATAAAAAAAGATGGAACTGCAGCTTTAAAAGCAATTTTTTGTCTTCGTGTGGTGAGCTGCGGGTTTTTTTGTTTGGTTATCTCGCTGTGGGGATGATGTTGCCTCTGGCTGGGTCACCTATCTGTGAGCTCGGGTTAATTTTGGCCTAGCCTGTCAAGACCTCCCCCCCCTTTATTATGGGTTTATGGTAAAGAGGTTTAATAAAACCTTTGGCCTTTCACCACCCCACCACACCCAAAATGCAGGTCTCGTTTCATTCTTTGGGGTGGGGGAAAGGGTAAAGTTTGAGTGATAGGTCCTTAACATAGTCCCTTAGTAGGTTTAGAGTTATGTTCCCCAAGTTAACAGTATCCTCAACGTTAATTAATTAAAAAACAATGTCCAAAATACTTCTAATTTGCATAGGTTTAATGTCACGTTACTCTAGCATAATGTTGCATTATCTTTCAATACTGTGATGTTAAGCTTTACTCTGATCCAGACTCCAAAATAGGTATTTTGCTGAAGTGGAGAGAGTGCAGAGAAGAAAAACACTAGAAAAAAATACTGTTATTTAAATCTGTGGCGTTACAGCCATCCAACCATCCAGAGACTGCAAAAGCCCTATTCCTGGGCCTGGATGGGAGTAACGCCAAGTTTGGCTATGACTTAAAAAGGTAACATTATGTCCCAGCATCATAATTATCAAATTATAGGGCGGGACCCTTTAACTGACAGCCCGTGGAGCCAATGAAATCTATATTGAAAATACAATATAACCCGATAATATTATTAATTAATTGGCTATTTCTGGGAAGTATCCAGCCATTAAAATATATAGATCATAAATACAAATTATAGACTATATGTACACAGATACATTTTAAATACTTACATTTTGATGTTGCATTTATTAGTAATAACATCTCCAGTATGAATACGTCTTTTGTATGCTGATCATATTTCTTTCATTAAAAGGGAAATAAAACACTGTATGCTGTGAAGAGGCATAGCGTACATTATATAGGCAATTAGGCATAGTACTTTCAAAACTAACCTCCTCATTTACAAAACTAAATAGACAGTACTCTGTACTATCACTGGTGATATGTCCAGGACTGAGCATCACTTTCACTTCTGTCATAACAAACTACAACAGAAATGTAACTTACTGACTGACAAGAGAAAAAGTTTCTGAGGTTTAATTATATAATTATACAATATTCATCAGGAAATACCATGCTATTGATATATATAAATGACATCATTATCTATATAGCTTTTTATTTTACTGCCATAAATGTTCACTACAATTGATTCAACTATTTGGGCAATGGTATGGATACATGTTGATATTTTCAGTGTTGAACGTCTTCAAAGAGGATCACAGTTTACCAAACCCAAAAATATCATTGTACTAGGAACAGGTGGTAAAACTTGGCCATTGGAAAAGATATGGAACTTCCTACATTTGTGTGTGTGTTTATGTTTATGGATACATATAAAAAAGCAAAATTGACTGAGAATATCGATATCCTTGATTTTACACATACATTTTTTGTATTTTCTATTAGTGTGACTTTTATCCCAACTGAAGTATAATTTGTGTACTAAGAGAGACTAAAATACATTATTAACCTTTTCAGTGCCTTTATGCTGTTCTCAACATGAGAAAAGTCAGGACACTCATTGTGTGCAACCTTAAACTGTTCTGTCCAAGCCACTCTAACAGAGCTGCTGCAGCAGCAACCTGTGTGGTAGAGAAGGATTTCCTCTTCTGATCAAGGATGGATGGATCTTTTTACCAGCAATCACATTTCTCTTGTGTCCAAATGTCTGTGTTTGTCACAAAAATGGTTTGGGAATGAATTGACTGGTTTACTTAATACCTAGTTACAAATAGAAGTTTCCCAGTGAACTTCTGGTTAAGAAGACAACCTGCTGAAACAGATGAATGACTAACTATAGTTGCCTTAAATAAATTACTTGATAAAAGCCCTCCAAAAGCTGTACAAGGCTACATGTATAGGTGAGTTTGAATGGTAAACCTACAGAACTGTTTAAATATGTCTATTGGTTAGCAAAGTACATTATATAACAAAACACCACCGGACAGGTACAATTCTATTTCATGTGAGCCGCACCATACCAAAAAAGGATGACGTTTTTTTAAAAGGAAATGAAAAAAATAAATTACGGTACTTGCAAGAAATTAGAATATCATGTTATCCAACATGAAAAAAAAATATGTGATATAGAGCACACAAATACATTTAGACTATTTTAACTTTTAGCATATTTTACAAAAAGTATAGATGAAGAAAAGGTTCAGCCGAAGATATGGCTATGTAAGGAAATAATAAACACTCATAATAGTAGAATATTTGGATTTATCTAAACCATTTTGCAAAAGAAGTTATAAACTATTTCGTCTCAAACTTCTACACAAATAAAAGTGTGTGTTTCTTTAATATCAGCTGTGCCACTATTATGACAGTTCAGAGTTACAAAGACGCATCCAAAGTCTATAACAATAACAACAATAATAAATGAATTGATGTACAGAAAATGAATAAAGAGCAAACAGTTTGAGAATTATATGCTAACAACTTACAGCCAATGTATAGATGTTTTAATATACAGTATTTAGTTGGTACTGTGATGTACTACACAATACTGTAGCAGATTTAGCAGGCGTTATTGTCCCTGTTAATGCAGTACATTGCGTTAACGCTGGCACGTTATTTAACAGTAGGGCAATTCAAAACAATGATTAAAGAGATAACGCTGACAATAATTCATTAAATAACGCATGCGTTAATGCAGATTAAAGGGTGTAATAACGCCTGCTACATCTGTACCTAAAACACAATATAGTGTTGGCATTTTAGACACAAAGACTGTGATTTGCCCAAAGAAGAACAGACCTTGAGCCCAACACTCATTGTTCAAATTGCTGGGATATGTATGAATGCAAAATAATACTAGGGAGCAACATAAAAAGACATGGAAGCAATGTATGAAAACAATAAGCCATTTAGATAGGTAGGTATATTGTACATAAATGTGCGTATGTATTGGTTTGTATCCATACATGCTAGAGTTCATTAATCTCTCCAATACCCCATTTTCAAGAACGACGTAAATAATTTTTACATTAAAATATGTCTGTCTCATATTTGAAGATCACGTTTACTGAAACGACATCCATATTAAATAAACACATTATTTTTTTAAAGAATTTAGTTTGCAATAAAGATAATTTCTGAGATAGGCAAGATACCTTTATAATATAAACACCCAAACCATCTTTTTTAATAAAAGGACATTTTTAAATTAACAAATGTCACTGGTAAACATTATAATTTTAATGGTCTGTTTGTTTTATTAACATTTTTTTAACACCCCCCCCCCCCCGTGTGTCTTGGTTTAGGAGAAGACAGAAGATTAGGATGCAGAAAAGTCTGGTTTCTATTCATTCCACCGGGTAGGCACTGCAACCTCAGGCTTAGACCTTGCAACCCGTAATTAGCAAGAGAAAGGCCCAATGAACTGCTTTTCAGTTGGATCATTCCCTAATAATACAGTAATATATTACACGGAGAGAGACAGCTTTTAATTATCACCTTGACAACAACGTTTTTTATTATAAAATATGGTTGCAGGGATAGTAATGTTTGGGATCCATATGCAGTTTTAACTGACACATTCAGGCAGGACAATAAAACTGGAATAAAGCAGCTGATACACAAAGGAGAGCGTCTAGACAGAACTCCATCAGTCTGGCTAAATTTGGTGCTGGCATTCCCAAAGGGATCATAGTATAATCGCGCCTGTGTTCATTCTCCTGGTCAAATGCTATTCCAAATATACATCCCTTTATTTAAAAAAAAAAACAATAGGCCCAACCCATGATTTTACTGTAGAAATCTTTTAGTTACTGCAAATACACTACTTACACCAATAATATTTCTGAAATGCGTAATTAAAAATAAAAATAGAGACGTTTAACAGGATACGTTTGTAGGAAAATAATCTCTTAAAAGGCTGGTATTTTGTATTCTGTGAACAATTATACAAAAATGCTACAAGCCGAATGAATGCAAAAACAATCCATTACATTAAATAAACGTTGAAAGTGGGGTGAAATTTATCATAGCCTAATATCTGTCAATTAAAAAGCTCATATAGAACAAAACAGAAATAGACATATTAGCTTCTCAAAAAGCAGTTTTACGCTTCAATCAGTGTACATTTTCATACTTTAAACTTAAATGAACTGTTTATAAAGGTACCCGCACATAGCAAAAATTTGCATATGGATTTTTTTCAATGTAAACCTATTTATGTAGCACACAGATATGTGTATTAACAGAAGTATTTGGCGGTTGTGCAAGATTTCTTTTTATGGAGTAAAAATACTTTTTTGATTAATATTTTTATAACAAGGGGTGTATGGAGATATATATATATATATATATATATACACACACATATATATACATACATTATTAAATACACAAACACACCAAGCGGGATGTCCACCGCAGGACAGATAGATCACACACTTAGTTGTCACTCACCGCTTTAGTCTCCGAGATCGTGGCCCCCAATACATTGCGTTGCGCCACTCAATGCATTGTGGGACACTATCTTGGTGAGCAGAGCGGTGACTGACAGCTGTGCCTCCATTGGTGGTATAAGTACTTGGCCTGTCTGTTCTCTGCACAAATATACGCATGGGGCTAATTTGGAAGGGTCCCAGGCATTTTAAACTTGCGTTAACGCAACCTCTGCCAGTATATATAATGCCACTCATTGACACCTACAAATTCACTCCAGCTACATCCTATCGCCTAAACAAGCAGTAAACATTTTACGTCAATACCATGTATGAGCTTTGAAGACCTTTTCCTTCCTAGACGCGCCTGAAGAATGTATGTATGTGATCTCAAAGAACGCACAATAACAGTGCAATTTTACGTAGATCCAATAAAAGTGTTTACAGCTTCCAAAGGGACACAGACAAATGTGAATAAACATATCTAAAAAGTGGGGAAATATATAAATGAGCACAAAACTCACAAGCGGAAAACATCTAAGAGCACAAACATTATCCTGATCATCAACACAGTTGGGAGTCTGGATTACCACGTTTATACAATGTAAACAGTCATTTCTACATTTAGTTTTGTAAAATGGCTTCTCTAAATTGATTGTATTAGGAATAAACCTGATTTATCCTAAAAATCCATTTCCTAAAGATCTACATCTTAGAGCACAGCTGCTTATAGCAGTCTTTATATCTGCGTTGAAAAATGAAAGATACGTTTTTGACCGTCTTTGTGATCAATCATTTTTCTTCAAATCGGAATCTTATAGATGTTTTCAATGTATTGAATGTCTCCCTATGAGGGCTTTTAGGTATTAACTGGATTAAAATGAATATATTTGCAAAAGGTCTCTTTTCAGCCAACTAATGTGCATTTCAATTGATACAAAGTTGTTTTGTGTGTGATAAATTACAATAAGATGACCCTATGTCTGGGGAGAATGTGTGTGTATGGTGTAAGGGAGAGGTCGAGATGCCGTTGTTGTGTTGTAGTGTCTGAGGAAGCTTAGCCTATTATACGTTTTATTCGGCATTGAGAAGCAGTTTCTGTTGTTTTACTGTATGCTCTGGTAAATAGTCTGGGATTTCAGGGTTTACACTGAAGTACAACGGAAGAAATTGTTGGTTGTGAGAATGTCCCTTTCTGCTCTGTCTCCACATACAGTTCATGGGGGTTTGTCTGCAGCTGCCCCTCTTACAATTTGAATAGAGAAGGGGGGAGCTTTTTTGGGGAGAGGGTGAATGTCTGAATACCTTTCCCAATAAGAGATGAGGCATATTGAAAACTATATTAAATTACCCTGATTAAGAATTTAGCCACGAACAGGGAGCTTTGGGAAATCTGTATAGGCAAGACTGCAAGCTATTCATGCCAGCAGCAAAGAGGTCGAAAGGTTTCTGAAGTTCACATGCTCAGAGCCTTTGTTATGCTAACAGACAATCTCAAATCAGCTGCCAAGTGGAGTGTGAAATACAAATGATTCCTTGAGAACTTCCAATAAGTTGTCACTCTTGCTCACCAAATACCAGGACAGTCTGACCATGCACACCATCTTTTATCATTATTGGGAGTCTGCTGATTAAATATCTTGCTTCAAAGTAATTTGATAGAAAAATGCCTGCCAGCAAACCTTCGTAAATGTCTAATTTTTGACAGAAAATAAAATAAAATAGGGGAACGTTTAACATTTTTGGAGGTGTTAATATTTTGGGAATAGTTTGATGCCCCTCCTTTTAAGAAGAAAGGGCAGAAAATGTCAGTCACAATCTAGACAGCCCCTCGCCTTGGTCTAGACTACAATTTTTTTTTCCCAGGCTCCCAATGTACAACAACATCTGCATACGGAAAATATTATATGTTTAGAGTTTTAATGGCGAGTCGAGTGATTGCGAGATTTAGAATGAAACAGGCCTGAAGAAATGTATGTTAGGGAGCAGTATAACAAGAGGATCCAATGAGTCTACATACGGATTAATGTCAAGGGTTTGACGAATAAACTTGGAAACAGAATGAAACTCCATTTTAAAAGGCTCAGTATATTTAGACGAAGAGACCAGATGAGAAAGAGTTAAAAGTCCCTTTTTAAAAATAAATTGCTCTTTTGGAAAGCACAGTTTTCATTCTGAAGGTAGTAAAAGAAAAAGGAAAGATGAAAGGAAGAGGCATACTAATTATTCTCACCGCTGACATCAGAGACAGATAACAATAAGACCTGCGCAATTTGCGTGCGTCTGAAAAATTGACATTTTCTACAAAAAAAACACACATTTCTATATATACATTACTCCATTTTTTTTTATTTAAGTAATAAACATTTTTTGCCTGAAAAACATGAAAAGTAAGGAATGAATGGAAGTGTAAGATTTATTTATAAAACAACAGTCAAAATAAACACTCACAATCCCTGCAAGCTCTGAACCCAACACCCACCCATATATACACACACACACACTTGTGTCAAAAGGAGTGCTATTGGGTCGGACCAAATGTACAACAAAAAATAAAAAGCCCCAATGCAACACCCAAATGACAAACTATATAGTTAAATACTTATACATACATACATACTTATCTGTTTGTCAAAATAGAAGTTACCTAAATGGCTACAAGTTGTTGTCTCATTTGCTTGAAATGATTTATTTCAATGAAATACGGGTTGTACAGGAGAACTCAACTACTTATGTAAAAATTCAATTTATTTCAGAACATATCATTTTCCGTTCATATAAATACACACTAAACAGAATGTATGTTGTACAATGCTCAAACCGGTTTTATTGTGTGATTAAATGATGTAAAAATAGGTGCCGACTTGTAATATAACCATTAAACAAAGATATTCATCAATAGAAACTAATGAATGTTGAGTCCTTTATCTCAACCTTTTCTTGAATTTTATGTGTTGTTTATTGGGCTCTGGGTTTTTTGAGCTTTTAATTAATCTGCTTGTGCTCAAATTAGTTGAATAAAGTGTAAAGAAATTGAAAGCAAAAAAAAAGTTTAGTGCTGAACGTGCAAACTAAGGTTGTAATATTAATACACAGGGCTAAGCCAGCACCTGTAAGACAAGACATGTTTATCTCAACATATTTATTCTGTGCATTTTGATGAAAATCATTTCCTTAATTAAATAACAATAAAAACAGGTTAATTGAGAAAAACACATTTCAAAGGCCTTTTCTGAAACCAATTAAAGATTGACTTCCATAACTGCAATTCTCTCGGAGACCTAATAAAATATTTGTATTTTCTGGCCACAAGCCTGTGGTTAAATTATTAGAACAAAGACACTACATGTGAATAGGTTAAATCCTTGTGTTTCATTTCCAGTTAGTAATGTATCATAACCTATATGTAAATATGTCAAAAACGTAATCATATGATTGCTTTTCCTATATTTCATTTTCTGATATTGCCTTTGTATGGATTTTGTGTTTGAGATACAATTGTTTGCGATTTATTAAATATGAAATACTGTATAGAACTCAAAAGATACACTAGAACAATTATATCTTTCAGATTTCCTGTGGGATCTCTGTTTTTTTCTTTGATGCCTTTTCTGATAGATTTTAGTACTAATTTTCACAATAAATACAATACTTGTACAATTGTCCAATGGAGCAACACCGCATGGTGTCAATAAAACATGATTATATGCAGTAGCTTCCTATAATGCAAAAATAGCATATTCCTAAATATTGTATTTTACTATAGAAATGTGGTATTTAGGAATTTTAATTTTATGTTGTTAATTATATAAAAACACTACTAAAATCCAATGTATTTTACAATACAAATAAGTTGGGCATTTTACGTAAATATATGTGTGTTTGTGGAGAGTGTGTGTATATATCAAATAAATAGATCACTTGTGAGCACATTCACATTCTTAGACATGTGAATGTGCTCACAAGTGATCTATTTATTTACTATATGCTATATGGTGGAGGTTTCTTGTCGCCTTTTTCACCCACGATAACTTAAAATGTGTAGTGTGTGTGTAGTGTGTAGTGTGTGTAGTGTGTAGTGTGTCTCTAGGTACAGTATATGTGTATTAACCACCATAGACAAAGATGTGGTAACAGCGAGAAAATATACACGTTAAGTATACTCAATGGTTCCCCTCCCATTGTTTGTGTATAGTTACATATACTGTTAAACTACCCACAAATTCTCAAACAGGATTTAGCTGATTAGTTTTTGGCGAATTAACACTATGCAAATTCAGAAAATCATTCTATTGTCAAAAAGATAAGTCAGTTGCCAGCTAGAAAGACAAAACAGAATATACAGGTATTGTGTTTGGATATACGTACATCGTTCTTTGTTCTAAAAATGAATTAGGTGAAACAATAAAGCCAACAGTTTGCTAAAGAACAAATGAATATAGCGATTTGTTTTATTTTTCAAAGTATAAATATGAATAAAATAACATTTATTTTTCCAAATGTATGACATATGAGTGCCTGGATACATGAATTTAAATATTTTTAAGTCTGAGTGGTCATTTAGGATCTATTTGCACTATATTTAATGCAGTTTTTTTGTGACTGATCATCACGAAAAATTTGTAAATGAAGAAGCATTTTTATTTTATATTTTATTATTTACATTTGTAAAAGCAAACAAATAATATTGTTCCAAATCAGTCTTTATTTAATCATTTCACTATTTGCTGCTGTGTCTAATAGTAAAAGCCGATACAAAAAGGTTCATATTTATGGCTTTAGCCAAATAAGGGAAATGTTAAATTATGAGGTTAGCATTAGCAGGAAGGACTAAAACAAAAGAAAAGGTTCAGCATCAATAGGAAATATAATAAAAACTCTTTATCTGACAGCCATCAGGGACATGCACTCAATACAAGTTAACAAGCAGGAACTGATAAGATAACATTTATAGGGGGTCAGAAGTCAAACGCCAGTCAGCACCTTTTAACCTCTTGGGTCATAAACAGGAATACTTAAAGCAGAGAAAGTTATTCATGGGATTTTAAGAGTGCATGATTACTATGGTTTAAAAAAACGGACATGAGCCTAAGCAGGAGTTGCAAATAAAATAGGTTGTGCTCTTTCCATGAAATACAGTCTTTAATATCCTAACATTTAAATGTTCCTACCGTGTCAATATATAGAACTATATACAGATATCTATAAGGCAAAACAGCCGTCTAGCAATATCCAAGCATCCACATTCTATACACAAAAAAAGAACTGTGTGAAGATTCAGTTTTTACAGTCAACAGACATAAATGAACAATAAATCCGTCGGCAGATTTTGGTCCCTATTATAATGGTAATGTAACTTTTTTTTGTGGTGTGCTTGAAAAAGGATTTGATATATGTTTTAGCAACATATGAAAAGTGTTTTCCTTTCACTCCCACTAATTCACCATTTATTTCACTAACCCTTTACAGTATATAAATCATTGTGGGTGGGGGGGAGGGAATGTAATAGCGTAGTGCTCTTCTGCACCATGTGTATGATAGTTTTAATGTAAGTTACAAGTAGAATTCAGATGCACAGACAAATACTGAGGCTTCAAGTAATGAAGTCAAATTGTGCCCTATATGTAAGGCATTGCTGTAACTCACAATGAAAGAGTGGAGATAACATGCCATGCATTATTCCAAGGCCTTTCAAGGATGACTGTTCCTTTAAACATAGTTTAGAATGCACAAGGCAAATATAAATATGATTTTAAATATTTATCATTGAGTATTTTAATGACATTTGGAGTGCACTCACCTTTATTGACAATCTTCATCCTGAAGTCCATTTGTTTCACAAAAGCCCCCCAAGCAGAAGAACAAGGACTAACTGTCTTCATTCAGTTAATGTTTAGTTAAAAAAAAAAAACCACCAAGCAGCCTTAATCAGCATGCTGATTGCATCGTCAACTAACAAATAATTTACTACTCTGAGCATTGCATTCCATTAAAAGCTCATTAAATTTTCTGTTCTCCAATGGGAGGTTTGGCTTTAGAAATGCATTCTTTTGCTAGGAATTATCACTTAGTTTTGATAAAAAAATATGTATTCCCCATTCATAAATACGACTCACATTTTACATTCACACCAAAAAAAAAATCATCTGCTCTATGTTTTTATTTCAAATGTAAAACAGTTTGCAAGACATACAGTGGGAAATGAACATCTCATGAAAATACGTGTTTGCAAATGCAATGCTTTGAAATATAACTACACATACTGTACATTGGTTCTTTATCGTGCTTGCGTGTGTGTGTGTTAACAAAATTTGGCACATTTCATGTACAAATAAGGCGCTTTGATTTAGACAGCGTGAAAACAATTATAGTTCATGGTAGATGTGGTTGAAAAAAGACATATGTCCATCAAGTTCAACCTATGCTAAATTTAGACAGATACTTATCCTATATTTGTATTTACAGTATGTTGATCCAGAGGAAGGCAAACAAGAAACCCCAGTGTAACATCATCCAATGATGTTTCATAAGACAAATAGAAAATGAAATTCCTTTCTGATTCCAAATAAGGGAAATCAGGATTTCTCCCTTGATCAAAATCCTTCAAATGAACAAATGCAATTCTTGGCCATATGTCTGAGAAGTAGTGTTCTTTTAATTAAAATATTATTGGAATACAGGCATATGCTTGTTTAAAATAAGATAAAAGTAGCCATGAACATACTAACATAAGATCGTATCTGTCATTTTAACATTGCACCAACTAACCAAACTAATGTATGTGATTTCCACCAAATTGTTGATCAGACCTCTTGTATGAGTCATAAATATGTTTGGTAAATACACACAACAACACAATATCACAAATAACTTTAATATTCACATAAGTACCTGTACTTTAATAAATGGCCATCTCTGTCTCCTGTTACTTAATGGTTTCAGGTGACAATGCAATTTATGTAGTGCAAAGGTGTATTGTGGTAGAACATTTATATAAAATCAGTTTGCATAAAGAATTTGTTTATTTTATTTGAAAATGTGAAACGAAAATGGAAATAGTATAGAGGGGAGGATTTTTAAACGTACAGTAGTCATATAATAATGCAATTATAATTAGTATGTAAAACAAAAAAAACAGGGCTTACATTAACATGCAGCTTTGCATTTCTAATTGTGATCATTGGAAATTTGGGTCATTTTGCATGAGTGACTCTAATATAGGGTTGAACTCCTTGCCATACAGCACAGAGTATTCTGGATTCCCTGTGCTAATCCAGAGTTTAGTGATTGTGTCAGGTGCAGTTCTGTATGCTCCAGCAGCTGTCTCATCCTCATCAATGCAAATAAGGCAACTCCTACAATCAAAGCCTCATGAGTCTAAAGCATGATTGCAAAGGGCAGGCTAAAAGCACCACACAGGCTTTCACTTTCTAATCATGCCAACTACAAAACATCTACAGCATCCTGCCAGTTTAAAATCAACTGTTCATTTTATGAATGTATGTACAATAGGTGTATGCTTTATTATGGTTGTTACCTTTACTGGGTATGAGAAGAAATGCATTTGTTCATTTGCAGGGTTGAATTTCATGCTTAAATATATTCATATTCCTAATTATTGCTTTAATGCACAAACATACATATAATATTTAACACATATCTTAATAAAAAAATACTGTGTACTGAACTCCAGGCCATCAAGTGCTAAAGGAGTTAGAATGTTGTTGTTTTAATTACATAATTGTATTTTTTTAAATTTAATTCTGCATAACATTACTCATAAGTCAGATTCCTTTCTTTAAAAAAAAAAAAAAAGAAATAAAAGACATGTAGCATATAGATACACTGGTATTTATCAGCTGTGTGGCGGGACACTGAGGTACACACCATCCCGCACTGAGAAGTCATTTTACGTTTTGTTCCAGCATTGCCCTTATTCCCTCTGGATTGTAAACTCTCATGAGCAGGGCCCTCATTACCTTGAGTATCTGTTGCGCCTGTTTGTCCTTATTTGCTATGGCATTCTGTTTATGTAATTTACAACACTCTGTACCCCCATTGTAACGCGCTATGGAATATGTTGGCACTTTATAAATAACCGATAATAATAGTTTAAAATGAACCAGAATGCAAACCTTTTGAAGGGTTGGAATATTTATATTAATTTGAGATGGCATATTTTTAGACACGATCTTTGTCTCCTTTCTTCATTCTTCTGTAGCCATGCCATCTTTGGCTACTAACCTGCCCTACTCCTGGCAGTAAGCCCTGGTAGAATCAGGCTGCCAGTAGTCAAAATTGGGGTTTCCCCCTCCTTGATGCTGCACTGGAGTGACAGTGGGAGGCGGTGACATCAGGCCTGTGCATGACCAATCATGGGACAGACCTGGTGCCCTCCTCCTGGCTGTACTTAAGGGCAGTGCCGCCCCAAATTTAGTAGTGCCTCTCCCCACTGAGAGAGGCGGTTCCCACACAGGGAGCCTGAGATTGGGACCTTCCCTGTCCCTCTCCCCCTTTGGGAGAGTGAGTGTAGACCTATACCCTGACTCCTGATAGGGGAATCGGTAAGAGCTAGGACAGCTGCAGGGGCCCTGACCTGTAGTGGCTGTAGTGGTAGTCCAGGGACCATCCTCAAGTTGAGCACCCCAGAGACTGAAGTTGACAGAGATCTGCCTTGTTCCTGTACTGCACAGACCCAGAGAATAAACCATTCCTGTTGTTATACTCCTTGCCTAGTGTGTGACCTAGTGTGAGGTGATAGTTCTACTGTAGGAGATCATCTTTATCTATCTGGAGCCAACAGCAGATGGAGACGCTGCACTGTTAGAGAACCATGTGGGTAATGTACCCCAGAAACCTGATCCTTTGTTCCCACTACCACCGGCGGACAGCTTAGCCCTCCTGTTACCAGCAGGTATCATGCACCACACGTTTAGCAATGGCCAAATCCCCACCGAGTGGGGGAAACACTGTTACACTTCTTTTTTTATTTAATATTAGTTTTTTTCTTTTAGGTGTGTTGATACCTATTATTTTACAGCCAATGTGACGGTAGTGGTAAATATGGCTGCCGTTAATAAAGGTTAAGTCTGCCATTACCCCTACCTGTCAGTAATACATTGGTATTTAAATATATGTTATGTATATGTGTATGTCTTTACTTGGTTTCAGCACCTCAGGAATCAGGGGTTAATATGTTTGCAGGAGAATTGATGCCACTTGGTCTGTGACCTTTCTCTGTATCCTTGTGTAGCCCCGGTCTTATTTTGCCCCCAGGGACCCCCCTCCGCGATTGCGAAGTGGTCGCGGGTCCCGCCGGAGCCAGCGACGGACCCGCCGGCTGCTCGCGAAGGTGGGGGCCGGTGCAGGGAGCGATCCGAGTCCCTGGAGTCCCGGCGGCGTACCCAGCTAGCGGGGGCCGCCATGACAGGTTGCACGAGCGTGTGAGTTATCGCGCATGCGCGGGAACAGTCAGGGAGTTGCGGCGGCCATTCGGGACTCGCGCATGCGCAGGGCAAGCGCGCACACGGCCCCAATGATACAGAGGCCTCCACGGGACTACAAGTCTCATGAAGCATAGGGAGGCAGGCACCAGGTGCCTCATAGCGGCCAATGAGGGCCAAGGATTCTCCACCCAGGATATTGATACATTTTGCGGGCTTAGAGCAACGGCAGTTGGAGCTGGGAGCAGGAAGGGGAAGGAAGGGTGAGGGAGCAAGTGGCTCCTACACCAGGTAAGGTAGTTCCCTAGATCACAGGCAGGCCCCAATCCCCACCAGGGTAGTGGGTAGGTACTGAGGGACGGCCCCTAGGTTAGGGACTCTGCCCTTAGGTGTGAGTGTGCAGTCTTGTCAGTGTCACGGCTGGCAGTGCTGTTAGCGCTGACAAGTAGGCACAGTGTGTGTGTGCAGCACGGTTGTTGCAGGTACCCGGTTGAGTGCAGTGCAGTTGCTGCAGGTACCAGGTTGGTTGCAGTGGGTAGCTGCAGGTACCCGGTTGAGTGCAGTGCGGTTGCTGCAGGTACGGTGTGAGTGCAGTGTGTTTGCTGCAGTTGTTAGGTTGAGTTAGTCAGAGGGGATCCGGGAGGTGAAGGGAGAGGTAGTGTGGGTGCAGGGGGTCAGTGACCCACCTGCATAGGACAGGCTACCCCGTAGGCCCCTAGGAGTGTTCTCTGAAGTCCCCGAAGGTTGCTGTGCTGCAGGGATGCCCATAGTGGTAGCGAGCATCACCCTTTTCTGTGTAGACAGCTAGGGACAAAGAGACAAGCGTGCGGAGCAGGTTCTGCTGGCGAGTCGTCTGGGACCAGACGGCTGGACATTGAGTCCCAGGAGGCAGACCGCTGATTCATCTGACCCTTTGTGAAGAGATACCGTCACCGCCGTGACCGCAAGGTACTATAACATCAAGTTCACCAACACCGGTCAACAGGCGCTGATCCCGCCTTAGGCTAAACTCTTTAGAAACACTGAGCGAGTGGTTAAAGAACTGAGCCTATTCCAATAGTACAATACATGGACACGGTGTGTGGGGCACGCGGTGAGGGGACAGAGACGTTGCTCCTGATGAGAGTGGCCGAGCCACTAAGGTTATACGTTAAGGTTATATTGCTATAAGATAGAGTGATAAGGTATCGTGCATTATCTTATAGTAAAACTGGTTGCATCATATATGTGTGTTGTTGTATTTCTTGCCCAGGGGAATCTCACATCACGGGGATCCTGGGTAAGTGGAGGCGCTGCGCTACGTAAGTGTATAAGTGTTACCCCAGGCTCCCAGCTAGCGGAGGCTCAGATCTCCTGGAGCCGCAGGTGTTGTACAGTGACCAGTAGTTCCTTTGGGAGGGTTCAGAAAAAGGGCTACACTTGTTATGTTGCAAATGCTATGTTGCAGTTCTACCCACCAATCAGCGCCTGGGCATGTAGGCAGCACCTGGCCCTGAGTGTTGCAATATTATGTTTTATGTGTATAAAAGGGGAGGAGGGAGACCCCTATCAGACAGAGCCTGCAGAGAGTTACAGAGGTGTCGCTGTGACAGGGAGAAACTGCAGTGTCCACTCCAGTGCTGGTCTCAGGCCTGAAAAACAGTCCTGTAGGCACTGGGCAAGTAAAGAGAACAGGGGAAATCTCTGCAACTAGGTATGCAGGGTATCCCATACAGCACAAAAAAGGGAGTGAGCACGGCAATGCCGATGGACTTTACCGGCAGGACGATCCCAGGCCGGCTTAGCTCTGAGCTTCAGGTATCACGCTTGGGGATGAACCCGTTGTGGTCTCTACCCCCGAGCTCTCCGCTTAAGGGGGGAGTTGTGACGGTAGTGGTATACTGTATATGGCTGGCGTTAATAAAGGTTAAGTCTGCCATTACCTACCTGTCAGTAATACATTGGTACTGTATTTAAATATATGTTATGTATATGATATTTAAATATATGTTATGTATATGTGTATGTCTTTGCTTGGTTCCAGCACCTCAGGAGTCAGGGGTTAATATGTTTGCAGAAGAGTTGTTGACAACTTGGTCTGTAACCTTTCCCTGTATCCTTATTATGTTGCAAATGTTATGTTGCAGTTCTACCCACCAATCAGCGCCTGGGCATGTAGGTAGCACCTGGCCCTGAGTGTTGCAATATTCTGTTTTAATTGTATAAAAAGGTGGGGAGGGAGACCCCTAGCATAGAGTTACAGAGGTGTTGCTGTGACAAGGAGAAACTGCAGTGTCCACTCCAGTGCTGGTCTCAGACCTGAAAAACAGTCCTGTAGGCACTGGGCAAGAAGAGAGAACAGGGGAAATCTCTGCAAGAAGGTCCATGCAACTAGTTATGCAGGGTATCCCCTAGTTTCCCCAGTTGGGTATGTGGGATGTTTGTGTGTTTTGTATAGTTGTGGATATGCTTTTCCAATAAATTAGTTTTATAAACTCTCGGGTTCTGTCTCGCGATATTGATCCCTGGTATTAGCCCTGGTCTCCCGTGACGGCCAGCTCCTGCATGATAGTAAAAACCAGGGAAAACATCTCTCCTATTTATGTATCTTTCATCTTAATTACTAGGCCGACATTTCCTTACTTTCGATACTTAAACTTCTTATCTGCTTCCAGTTTAACCCCCCATGGAAGAAGCTTCAGAAAGTGCAAGTAAATAAACATACAGTAAATCATTTTATTGCAGATTATATTTATATAAAATGTAAGAAGCTTAGAAACCTTAGAAATTTAGGAAAAAAGGTGGGAGAAGTTTACTTTGAAAGAACTGAATATGTACAATTTTTGTAAGAACAACTGTTCTAGTTTCTCACACTCGATGCAGTTTGGTTGGCCAGAGTAGCTTTCAAAAACTGAGGCATGCTGGGTGTTTTAACCATAAGGAAGCCAGAGGATTTTTTTGACTAGAATCTTTATATATGTAACACTTCTTTATTTTACTATAGTCTAGGTGATAGGAGCATAAGTCCCTACAATTATATTAGCCCCCACGTGTGTGTGGGGCCAGTAAAAGGGGACACCACACAAGGATGTATATAAAACAGGTTTATGAATATAATTAATTTATATAATACACCGGTAATTAGTAACCAAGTGATCCTTAGGACTAGGATCACTACATACAAAGTACAATACAAATACCAAACGCTGCGCATGTGTCTGTGTTATTGTCACTGTATCAGGCCTCCCAATCCTGGGTGATCAGGCCGTACTGTGGGATACCGGTATCTCATTGGAGCTTGTGTATTTAAATGTAAGTTGTAGGCCTATACTTCACAAAGACAAGTAGTGTGGTACCACTTTTCCTCTGACTCAGTGGGGGATCCACTGTGTTGGCCGTCTGTCTCCTGCTCCAATTCTCTGCAGCTGGGTTGACTTGCTGATCAGCTCTCCTGTCTCCTCGTGGGCCACTTGCAGGTCTCTCTGTGCAGGAAGCTCTGGACACAGCCTCACATCCTCAGCTGCATGCAGATCTGTTCTGTCATGGCTGTCCCCAACACGTAAGGCTTACTCCCCTCATTGTCCCCCTCCTACACCAGCCTTGTTATTGGCTTAGCATAGTCACATGTCCATGGAGAGGAACCTTCTAGGAGGTTGTGTTTTGGTGTTGCTGGGCAGACACGTGGGGATACATATATAATTCTCTAAGGATTTCTGCCCATCCCTTTGTGATAGGCTGAATGGCCTGTCAGTCACCCAGGCACAGACAATGAGACTGCACATCCTGTGTAATTAGTTGCACATTGGCTATGTAACATCTTAAGTGTCACATATGGAGTGTCTGTGGTGTTCACATTGGAGTTCAATTGGAGGTGAATAATACAAGAACTGGACTTTGCATTTCATCATCAACCCTGCAACTGTGAGAACTTGACTTTCTAAATGCTCTGGCAATTGTTTTACATCTAAGACTAACTTTTTAAGCTGTTGTTTAATCTTCAGTAATACACTGCCCTCCCAGGCCTGATTAATACACCTGCTCTTTCACATCCTTCTCCTCATATCCTCCAATACCTGGGACCTCTCTTCTCCTGCCTCAACCTGCATCTCATTATGCCCTCCCTATTGCTTTTTCTGTTTGCCGTTTCCTCACCCCTTTGTAAACTTTTCTGTTCTCTTCTACTCCCTCACTCTCCTCTTATCCACATTTCTTCTCATCTCCTTCCCTCCACCTATGCTTGTGCCCATACACTGCACCACTGTGTACACAACTTTCCCCACAACATCTACACCCGTCAATAAAAATAACTCACATAAATCCTCTTCTCAGCTCTTCTCTCCGTCTCTCCTCCTCCTTGCAGCTGGGGATATCTCTCTTTATTCTGGACTCAATCATATAAGCACCTGCTCTCACCTATGCCTCCCTGTCACCTCTTTCCATGATAATAGTGTTAACACATCTAATTTAATACCAACCAACCTTAAAACCCACCTCTCAAAAGAAGCATCCCAATAGCCTGCACTCATGGCTTCTGTCCCACACCCACAGTTACTCCTACCAACCATTGTGGCCAAGCACTGCCATTTACCTGCCGTTAAGACCAGAGACTGCCACCTACTACATGTACCCACCGTCAATGCCAGGTACTGCAATCTACAGCACTTATTCCCTCACCTTCTGTCGTTGTAAGTGTCTCAACATATCACTTAGATTGTAAGCTCAGGGAAGGGATTTCCTTTCCCATTGTTTGTCTTTGCTATGCTTTTTGGATTATTATAATTCCCTGTATTGTATTGTCTTTGTAAAGCGCTAAGTACACTGTCGGTGCCACATACATACATACCTCCCCCTCAGTAATAGACTGAGTGACCTTTCTCACACCCAGAAAACACTGGGGGAGGATGTAGCGCTTCCCAGAACAACTGGGAATCATAAGGGATCCCACAAGGTCCATTGCTACCCTCTGGAAGGGTTCCTCTATTACCGGTAACGGATTCAGAGGTGCCTTCACACGATCACCCACCTTACCCACTCGCTGGCAGGCATCACAGGACTGGCAGAAATCTGCAACAGCCCTTGATGCCCCCGGCCAGTGGTAGCACTGCAACAGCCTGGCTCTAGTCCGAGTGACCCCCTGATGCCCCGCTAGTGGAATGGAGTGGGCTACCCGCAACAACTGCTGCCAACACTCCGTGGGCACTACCAGCTATTGTCTACCCATCCATGCCTCATCTAAACACTTAGTCTCTGACTATACAGTAACCTGAGGTGCCACAAGTAGTAATCCAACCCGTCCCTTCGCTTAGACTCGGACGCCCAAAGTCTCATGCCCTCCAAGCTGGGGTCGGATCGCACAGCATCCCTAAACTTAGTACCTAACTCTGGCCACCCTCCAGTCACTGCTATATCGGGGGGACTGGGAACAGGCAAAGGGAGCAGTAGGTCCGTATCAGAAGTCAACTTAGTCTGGCTTTCCTGCCCGGTCTCCGCAGAGGCCACTGGTACCGTTGGTGCCAAATGCAGGGGGACAGGTGTTGCAGCTGCTGTTTGCTGGGCTGACTGGCTCCTGGTGATTGCTGCAACTGGAGCCAGCTCTGCTGTAAACATGCAGGTAACGTGCCCCAGGTCATTGACAAGCAAAACCTTGGCATCTAACCCGGGCAATACCCCCACCTCCCTCAAGCCATGTCTGGCACCCCAATCCAAAAAGACCCGGGCAACCTGGAGTGACCGCTGTCCTCCATCAGGCATGGTCACTTGCATTCCAGGACCCGGGAGCAAATCCTTTGGCCGCACCATATCAGGACGCACCAGGGTAACAGTGGCACCAGAATCCAGCAAGCCGTCCACTTGCCGGTCTCCGATGGTCACTTTTCTCAGGTGCTTCTGGTGGACATCATTGGTCTGCATGCCGACTGATGCCACCTGATGTCCTCCGATCTCTGCTGCTGGTCCTGAGGTGACAAGGACAGGCTCTTCCCTGGATGCCCCTCTCTGGTTGGCTTCCACGGCTGGGCTTGGCTCCTCTGTGTGTGCCAGCCACACACGGGCGAACCGGTCTCGCAGCTTGGAAATGATGACCCTGCTGGGCTTCCCCAGACCTGGAACAGTCCGGGCAGTCTGGCCTGATGTGACTAATCTTAGTGCAGTTGTAACACCGCCTCTCATGTTTAAATTCTGTAGGGGTAGGTGGTTTACCTCCTGCTGTAGGCTTGTGAGTCCATTGCGGGGTCGTTTTAGCTCCCTGGGCCAGAGTGGACACTCCTCTGGGAGCTAGTTTCGGGTTGATCAATGCGCTGCTGGTTACATAGTCATCTGCCAGCTTTGCTTCATCCACATGGGTTTTGGGTTTTCTATCAAACACCCATGCCTTCACCTCCGGGAACACTGCTGCAGCAATTGTTCCTGATACATTAAGTCCAGCAACGCGGGAAATGTAGTGACCCCATAATCCTCCACCCACTGTGCCCCATACAATGCCATGCGGGCTCCGTAATTGACAAAGGACTCTTGAGGCTTCTTCTCGCCAGTCCTGAAATTGCCTCGGTACGCTTCTGGGGTGAGGGAGTACTGAGCAAGCAACATGTTCTTCACGTGACCGTAGTCATCGCCAGCCTCGTCTGAGATAGCCTGCAGAGTCTGTTTGGCCAGAGCAGACAACAAGGGGTTAAGTTGCATAACCCAGTCCCGTTGTGGTACTCTGTACCGTCGACATTGCATTTCAAAGTCCTTCAAGAATCCATCAATCTGGTCAGTACCGTCCACGAATTTGCAGAAACTGTGATGGTTTATTCTGTGAATGTCCTGTTCCCCGTTGCCAAGGTGGGAGTGGGGGGTTCTTCCCAATGCCACGGCCAGCAGCTGGATTCACTCTGCTGCCGTAGCTCCCTCTCCCCATGTGGTCAGGAGCGCGGTGAGTGCAGGGGTAACTAGTCCGGTTGCCGCAACGCCCGGTCCACCCACTGGTGCCAAGCCACCAATATTCAGTTGGTCACTTGCTCCCTCCCCATGTTCTTGCAACTCTGGAGCCAGATTAACCTGCTGCACTTCGTGCTGGCTGCCATCCGCTGCAACCGCGGCTGGCGGGCCACGCCCCTCTGGTGGAGCCATTCTGGCTTCAGAGTCCTCCAGGTCTTGCTCCAGCTGTCCCTTTGTTCGACCGTCCGTCGGCATTCCATAGCCCGCACATCTTTCCACGACTTGCTCTCGCCCCCAGGATCGGAACCGTCATGCACGAGTACTCATGTTGGGATGTTTACCACAGGTATTATATCTCTTGTGCCTTACAAACAGGTGTGTGAGTTATCACTTGTCTGAGGAGCTCGCAATCTACGAGTACCCTCACTGTGTTATAGAATCCCGCAGTAGACTATAACACAGGTTCAATCATGTCCTGACGCTGCCACCAGTAAATCTAAGCTTGTCACGTTAGACCAGACCTAATTCACGCCGAATATACTGGGCACTGATTGAACATGACAAAATGATCAAGTAAACTGAAGATTTATTACCTTTCGGGCAAACACAACACTGTAACACAAATAACACTTGAAAATAACACTTACGGTGAAATAACAGGGTGAAGTATCCAAGAATAACACTGGCTAGCAATTCTCCCTTGCTGGACTAGAGTCACGAACCACCAACTACGAACAGCGAACACTCTACCACTCTACTACTGGGGTTGAGGCAACCTGCTTCTTTATAGGGTTTGAATTCCCATCTCAAACAGGCAAGGAACTCTGGGAGGAAGCAGGAATTCCACCTCCCCTGGCAACACCAAGTCTAGGGCTGAATGGCTGGGCATTGTCTAACCCAGGGGTCATCAAACTCTTAGTCCAAAAGAGTCAAATATGAGTAGTACGGCGATTTAGAATTTTTCAAAGAGCCATAAATATATTTTTACAAGTACGGATGATTAACCGTCATCACATCAGGCTGCCCTCCCATCATTATTCCCCCTCATCACATCAGGCTGCCCCCCCATCATTATTCCCCCTCATCACATCAGGCTGCCCCCCCAGGGCCGCCAACAGAAATCAGGGGGCCCGGGACAAATGAAAAGAGCAGTCCCCCAAACCTATAGCGCACCTACCACAAAAAAATATCTTTTAGCGCGCAACTTTTACTTAACTGTTTTCTTATTGTGATACAGAAAAAAACATTACAATGCAACCTATTTATTTTTATATTTTCAACAAAAGACATGTGACTGCTTGCCTGGGTGGCTGAGTGGGTGGGTGGATGACTGGGTGGGTGAATGACAGTAGAATGACAGTTGGGTGAATGATGGTGGGTGGGTGAATGATGGTTGTTTGACGGTGGGTGGGTTGGTGAATGTGGGTGGTTGGGTGAATGACAGTGGGTGGGTGAATGACAGTGGGTGGGTGAATGACAGTGGGTGGGTGAATGACAGTGGGTGGGTGAATGGGAGACAGTGACTGGGTGACTGACAGTGACTAGGTGGGTGGGTGGGAGACAGTGACTGGGTGGGAGACAGTGACTGGGTGGGAGACGGTGACTGGGTGGGTGGTTGGGAGACAGTGACTGGGTGGGTGGGTGTTGGACAGTGGGTGGGTGTTGGACAGTGGGTGGGTGGGTGGGGGACAGTGACTGGGTGGGTGGGTGACAGTGACTGACAGTGACTGGGTGGGTGGGTGATAGCGACTAACAGTGAGTGGGTGGGTGGGTGACAGTGACTGACAGTGACTGGGTGACTGACAGTGACTGACAGTGACTGGGTGGGTGGGTGTCAGTGAGTGACAGTGACTGGGTGGGTGGGTGACAGTGACTGACAGTGACTGACAGTGAGTGGGGGGTGACATTGACTTGGTGGGTTGGTCAGTGACAGTGACTGGGTGGGTGGGAGACAGTGAGAGACAGTGACTGACTGGGTGGCTGACAGTGACTGTCTGGGTGGGTGGGTGACAGTGACTGACAGTGAGTGACTGGGTGGGTGACAGTGACTGACAGTGTGTGACTGGGTGGGTGACAGTGACTGACAGTGTGTGACTGGGTGGGTGACAGTGACTGACAGTGACTGACGGTGGGTGGGTGACAGTGACTGACAGTAACTGGGTGGGAGACTGACTGGGTGGGAAACTGACTGGGTGACAGTGACTGGGTGGGTGGGAGACTGACTGGGTGACAGTGACTGGGTGGGTGGGTGACTGGGTAGGTGACAGTGACTGGGTGGGTGGGAGACTGACTGGGTGACAGTGACTGGGTGGGTGACAGTGACTGGGTGGGTGACAGTGACTGACAGTGACTGGGTGGGTGGGTGACAGTGACTGACAGTGACTGGGTGGGTGACAGTTACTGACAGTGACAGTAACTGGGTGGGAGACTGACAGGGTGACAGTGACTGGGTGGGTGGGAGACTGACTGGGTGACAGTGACTGGGTGGGTGGGAGACTGACTGGGTGGGTGACAGTGACTGGGTGGGTGACAGTGACTTACCTTGACCAGGTGGGTGCAGCTTGCCGCCGGACTCTTTCCCTCCTGCCCCCGATATCCCTGTGGCAGCTGCCCGGGAGGGGAGGTGGGCTTGGGGGTGCGGGAGGTGGGCTGGGGGGGCACGGGAGGTGGGCTCAGGGGGGGGGGGCACGGGAGGTGGGTTCGGGGGCAGCGCGGGAATCTGGCGCGGGGGGAGCACGGGAAGCTGGCCACGGGGGGAAGCAGGACGCAGGATTAGCTGATACTTCCCCCTCCGTCCCACGTTGGGAGCGGGGGGGAAGGGCCGCCGCAGGAAGAGCTGGTACTTCCCCCTCCGTCCCACGTTGGGAGCGGGGGGGAGGGGGCCTGCGCGCGCCAGGACCTGCACATTTGCGCGCCGGGACCGCTGGGGGTCGCCACGCGCTTGCTCCCGCAATTTCAAATACTGTGGAGAGCCGCATGGACGTGCCCCAAGAGCCGCAAGTGGCTCGCGAGCCGCGGTTTCACGACCCCTGGTCTAACCCATAGGAAGGGTTGATGGCAGATACTTAATGTTATCTGGTCCATCCCCACTCCTTATGGCTCTGCAGCTTGTCCTCAATGCACATTTATCTGCAGGCACCTTACCTGATTAAATCAGATGCCCCTCCATACAAATGTAACTCACATGCAAATCCCATTTACAAGTCTGCTATCTGAGAAATTAGTACATACAGTTCCATAATCCCCTGAACACTTTGCAGGGCTGACTCCCACATTACATCACAGTGCTTACCCATAGATCACAAAACACTTTACCTCATTTGCCTGCTTAACTAGACTTGGGAATTGAATTTACAGGGAATAAAAGTACTTTGGAATACGCATACATAGTACATTAGATATTAACCCATTCTCTTCCCACACAAATTAGGTGTAACTAGCCAGGTATAACCCCTTTATTACAGGCCAGATTACCCCTGATCGTCACTAGGGGATTTTAATGGCAATGGAGACAGCAAGAAGAGGAAGAGACAGATGAGATGAGTAGGAGAGGAGGAAGTGTAGTATGCACAGAGAGGAGCAGAAGTGCAAAGATGGTAGTAGAGAGTGCAGAGGAGTACGGTGTGATGGAGGAGGGAGGGTAGGACAGACAGCAAGGAGGGGAGACAGCGAGAGGAGAGCATTGTGCACATGGTAGAAGAAAGACAGTAAGGTGAGTAGAAGAAGGAAACAGAGAGACAGCAAGGAGAGGAGGAGATAGATGAGTAAAAAAGGAGATGTAGTGTGCACAGAGAGCGGAGCAGACACATTAAGGCAGGGAGTGCAAAGAGGATAGGAGAGAGCACAAAGAGGAGTAGGGGATGATGGAGGAGGGAGGGGAGCAGAAACAGCCAGTAGGAGAGAGGAGACCGAGAGAGACAGAAAGGAGAGCAGTACAGCAAGGAGAAGAGGAGACAGAGAGACTGTAGAGATAGGAGGAGACAGAGAGAGCACGTAGAGGAGAGAGGGTGAAAAGGAAGAGGGAATGGAGAGCAGTGTGCACATCAGGCAAGAGAGAGTGCAAAGAGAGGCAAGTAGAGATAGCAATGTCAGTAGAAGGATAAAACAGAGAGACAGCAAGGGGAGGAGGAGACAGATAAGTAGGAGAGCAGAGAGTGAAGTGGCACAGAGAGGAGCAGACACAGTAAGTCTAGGAGTACAAAGAGAGGGGAGGAGAGCATGCAAAGAGGACCAGGGCATGATGAAAGAGAGAGTAAGATGGGGAAGAGGGGACAAGGGACAGCAAAGCATTACAGGATTGAGGGGTGAAAACAAAGAGTAATGTCTTATTAATAACCTTTCAGATCTCTTAGATCGGTGTATGTTACACTGTATACAGCTAGTTTAATATAACTCGTGCATGATACTTTCGTTAGGATCTATTTATCAAACTCTCCCATCCACAAAACTTTTGGGGAAAACAGAATCAAATTTAGCAAGGTAAAGGCATCTCATTAAACCAAGTGGGGTTTTATATTAAATAAGAATGAATCTGGTATTCATAATAACAATATGTTTTGCATCAGTGCTCCAATTTTAAAATGGTTCCCTTTATCGCATTCTCTTCCTGGTGGGATCCAAGCTGGGCAAAACATGGGGGGGTGGGGGGGAAGCTAAATAAATATGCTTCTAATCAATATGCTGTGCATTAGCTTCACCATTTTGAGAACTCTTCAGGTCAATTCAAATGAATGAAAATAAAATCTCCTCCAGCATGGGGAAGCAGCTTAATTCCATATTGAAATAGCGCATACATGGATCCATAGTGTAAATCTAGTATTTATTCCATAGTAGTTGGCAAAACTGTTCATAAGATTTTTAATTTACTTATTGGATCATACAGAGAGGTCAAGGTCCAACTGGCTTATTAGGCTCCCGCAGAAGCATACAATAATGGCAAAGTTCCTTCTCTCAGCTCCGCATGTCCTCTCCTCCTGTAGCACAAGTAAAAGAAGAACTTTTGCATTTCGTTGCTTTGACGATCATTTATTTTATTATTTATTTATAAAAATGTTTTACCAGGAAGTAATTCATTGAGCGTTACCTCTCGTTTTCAAGTATGTCCTGGGCATAGAGTTAAGATGACAAAGATGATCAGGGGATGGACAGCAAAAGACCTGTTCATAAATGTCAAATAAACCAATAACAATGTAATAGCAATAAAAAAATGTACCCTTGATTTATAACCTTCCTAATAAATGTAAATTGTACCTTTTTACCTACTAGATTTTATAAGGTACAATATTTTTAGAAAGGGTGTCGAGATAGATCATCAAATTTATATGAAAAAAAAAATAGAAGAACACATATTCTGAAGTACAATATAGTTTTTAAAATGTAATAGAAAAAATAAAAACTTGAGTACAACATTTTAAAACCAGAGCATTTCATCAACCTTAAGATGTATATATTCACGAGCCATTAAATTATTATGTTAAGGAACTGAACACCATGGAGCTGCCTCTGGCATTCACTAATCTCATCCTGCATATCTTCTCCTCAGGGTCCACCTGTATAGTATTACGTGATGAAGTCAGCATGCAATGTTTCTGTCGTAACCCTACATGTATCGCCACTTGCATGACTTCTTCAGGGCCCTGGATAATCCACATACAGTATGCTTCCCTGAATGCCTTAAATAGGCACAGACTTTTAGTATACTTTCTATAAAAATGTTAGCACTGCACACAGTTCCATAAAATATATATCTCACACACACACTGATGTTATATATATCAATGTTAAGTGTGCAATGTTCTACAATATAAATATTGTAACAAAATATAAACATCCTACACAACATCTGTGTAAGGGTTCCAGTCCTGGGTTTGGCTTGAACTCACCCTTACAGGGCTATAGAGCTTCCAGGCAAATCCCTCTGTTTCTGTTTCTGGACTTACACTGCAGTCTGCTTGATGCCTTCTATGCAGCTCTGTCCATATTGGCTGTCTATGCTATTTAGGGTCAGCCTTTCCCCCAGGAAGTGGCTGAGCATAATTCTTGTATCCCTTGTGGACTTTCTTTCCTGTAACCTGTGCTTGCCACAAGCACCTCTGCTTGGCCTGTCTTGGCCTTCTTGGGCTGAAACCCCTGTGCTGAAGCCTCCTCCATCCAGAGGCCATTCCTGTGCTGAAACTTCCTGTTTCGTGTAGCCTCCTCCACCCAGAGGCCATTCCTGTGCTGAAACCCCTGTGCTGAAATCCCTGTGCTGAAGCTTCCTGTTTCTTGAAGACTTTGCCTTCACTGTGCTGAAGCTCTCATGAAGAAGCTTCTACGCTGAAGCCTTCCCTGGTGTCGACCCCAGCCAGTGACCTCGACCATCGCTCTTGTGCCGCCTACCTTGACTGTGACTTTGACCATCGCTCCTGGGCCACCTGCCTTGACCCCAGCCTGGATACCATTTACCCTGCTATATACAACCCCGACCCGGCTACCCACAACGACTGAATCCGTGATCCGGACCTGGCTTCGCAGTCTGATGTCGGTGTTTCTCTATCCCCACCTCTGCCCTGCGGTCCGGTCCCGGTTTGTGACGAGCACGTCCATTACAATCTGCAGAAGAATATATATATACATATATACATACATATATATATACACACACACACACACACACACACACACACACACACACACACACACACACACACACACACACACACACACACACATATATATGTGTATATATATATATATATATATATACACACACACACACACATATATATATATATTGCATTCTTGCCAGTATAACTCTATCCCCTGAGGAAGTCGCTTGGCGCAACAAAACGCGTAGGGAAGGAGCTAGTATTGGACTTTTCAATACAACACTCATATTTTGAGTATATTTTGAGTCATTTGGTATCTCGCTCGCTTTGGAGCCGGTCCGGATCTATCACGCATTACATCTTGATGCAGGAAGCCTGACTGCCGTGTCAGTATCCTGTAGTATTGGAGGACATTCACTCTCGCGGGATTTACTACCAGGGGGAGACCGGGTGCGCGCACATCCTCCTGGCATCCACAGCAGAAGTGTATTGGACACCATACACGTCATTCATCCACGGAGGCTCCATCGAGTGACTGTAAAGACCTTATTTCATTGTCTTATTGAAGTTTGCACATTGTAAGTGTCCGTGATCTATCTGCACGCATATTATTAAATTACAGTATTATGCTATGGGAGCCGCGCTGTCTTCTTTTCGTTCTGCAGATTAAGAGGAAGGTGGTTTTTTCCTGACGACTGGCAGCGAAGCCCAGTAGCTGTTGAAAGACACTTTTTCATTTATTATTTTATTTTTATTTTATACACCACTTCTCTTGGGGCTTTTTATTCCCTCCCCATCCCTTTTCCATTCCTTTCCCTCATCCATTTACCCTTTCCTTCCCACGTGTTTGTGTTGTATGTTCATTTATGTTTTGTTTTTAGCAGCTATTTTGTACTAACAGGTATTAGTTATTTTTTGTATATCATTAATATATATTTTCATCACGTTTGTGGTTTGGTATTCCAGCTAGCGCAGCAGTTTTTTTGTTCATATATATATATATATATATATATACGTATACGTATATATATATATATGTATATATATATATATGTATATATAAATACACACACACACTTGTATACATTACACAGATCTGTAAAAAAATCCACATACAGTAAATCAAGGGGCAAAATATATTACCTAAATGCAAGTACAGTACATGTGTGTATATCCACAAAAAGCTTGGAATGTATAAATGACATAATTAAAACACAAGTAAAAGTACCCACAAATGTACACACGTATCATCAAAAAACAAAGCTATACAATAGTATTAACATTACAGATATTTATTTAGAAAATATGAAATCTTTCACCTCTTGGGATACTCAATGGAATATGCTCCTGACCTATAATCTTCATAAGATTTGGAATTTCGAAATGTATATATCTCAAATATTTGCAGTAAAAGTGTTATCAATTTCAAATGGCAGAAATCTTGGACATTAATATTATGAATTAAAGGTATGTAGAGTAAATGTGCATATACTTTGACTATAATCAAGTTCTGGTGCATTCATTCATTGTGTCCTTTAATTATTAAATACAATTCATGGACACTGGGTTATATTATAGAAATAGCACATGAAGCACCTCAGGGGTTACTTTACATATATCCCTCCTAGCTAACCAAAATCAGTCATTACCTGAATACATTAAGTACATCAAATGTAGTACCAACCAGAAGGCCATAGCATTTTAACAACATCAAAATACATGAATATCTAGGTGGCTTAAGTAGTGTACCAGCCCACAGAGTAAATTCTTGTCATTGGAAAAAGGGAAATGTAATTGATGAAAGATTATCAAGAAAAGGGTGACTCAAAATAATGATGGAATTTAACTACAGGAAGATGTGCAACAATAATAATATTTACATTTTTAGACATGCAGAGATGTCAAAAGACCAAATCGGTGAGATTTGGGGCTTCAAGGCCACACATAACATTTTAATTGAAACGTGATGATTTTGTCAGTAAGACTGCTCATTTAAAAAATCAGTGCGCAGCTAAAATCAGTGAGTTGACTTGTCTACATTTAAGCATTCCCTTCAAAAACAGTAGGAGCAGCAATTCTGTAGAGATGGTGAGATGCATACGATGCTGAAGTTAGCTTCATATTCGCCCAGCAAAAAATTACACTGGTCCTCTATTTTACAGTGTTTTGCAACAGGGTAGGGTCCCTTAGATTACATTTATTTGCATTTAGGCTGACCCAAAAATAATTTGGGTATCTAAACAGGTACAGTACCAAACTGGGTATAGGCACCAATATTTACCAATTTGAATAAGTCCTGAAATATCAAGGTTTAAATGACGTTGGGACAACTATTTCACAGTGCTTATCCAGAGAAAGGGATCCCCTATGTAACACCCAGTTGCAGTTTGCCTGGCCCAAAAATGGTATGGGCATCAAAACCGGTGTCAAACTGGGCATGGGTGCCAAATCATAACATTTTAATAAGTAGCTGTAGTGGTTCAAGGGTTAAATGACTTAGGACCACCAATTTCATAGTGTTTTGCCACAGGGTGGGATCCCTTACATAAAACCCATTTGTATTCAGGCTGGTCCAAAGGGATTTGGGCATTAAAACAGGTGCCAAACTAGGAATGGGCGCCAATCCCAGGACATACTTGAAAACGAGAGGTAACTCTCAATGTATTACTTCCTGGTAAAATATTTTTATAAATAAATTAATTAATTTAAAAAAAATCTTTACCAGTTTGAATACGTCCGGCAATATTTCAAGGATTAAATGATTTTGAGCCACCTATTTCACAGTGGTTATTCACAGGTTGGGGTCCCTTACATAAAACCCACTTGTAATTAGCCTATCCCAAAAAAGGGTTTGGGAATCAAAACAGGTGCCAAACTAGGCTCAGATGGCAATTTTATTAAACAATGTCAATAAGAAGCTGTAGTGTTTGAAGCTTTAAATTACTTTGAGACACTGTGGTTATCCACAGATTGACAACCTTTACATATAATCATTTTGCATTTTGCCTGGTCCAGTCCAGTCAAACGGCAGTGTTTGTTCTTCTGGCTCCTTGTCACGTGCACCTGCGCATGACTGCCATTCCACTTTGAAGAGGGACAAAGGCTGCGCAGGGTTGATGGCACAGGATGGAAGCCTGGTGCTGTCAACATGAACGATCACACTGCCTCCCTGTCCAGTCCCTAATCTCATACTGCTGCTGGGTGAACTGCGTTGCAGTCAATTTATCGTCCTTCCAGATCAAAACTCTTCTGTGTATACACACACATATACATTCTCCTATCTATATAGAGGTTGGGCAAAAAAAAAATATGATCAATTAAAAAATGCTCTATTTGTACTACACATACTGAAGCATTACTCCAGTCTTCCACAGAAAATTTGCTGCAGCAACAGAATTTGATATGGAAATAGACCAAATCAAATTTGAATACACGACGGATGCTTGTTTGCAAAATTCCTATTTCACTTGAGAATAAATGTGCTGACTGTTCTTTTGCTTCAGACATTTGGCAGACATTTTCTTCATATTGGACATAAGGACGTCTTAAGAATCATCACTTTGATTACTAACACTTTCAGTTGGTTTTCAATTTGTATGTTATTTGATGCATTGTTAATTGTAAAAATGTACAAAAAGGGAGGTAACATAAAAATTCCTTGAACAATGGATGTTGCACATCTGTAGCTTTACTCAGAATCATTAGTTTGTTGAGCTATAACTCTTAAGCAATGCAAATCTAATACAGAACAAATATGAACACTGCTTAAGGTAAGCAAAAAAGAGTATAAAGTATGTAAGTACAATATTTTTTGAGAAGGTTAAACATACATTGGTGCAGCATAATGATCTGACTACAGAAATTTTATAAATTAAACATCAAAATGCATAACTTTCTTTTAAAGCTTTCATAAATGGAAATAATTCTACATAGGAACCTGTGTTCATATAATCTGAATAAAAATATTATTAGTGACTGAATCAGGCAAGGAGATGGACGTTTGTGGATCTTGAATATAAGATACGTGGTCAAAAGTGACTGGCTCTGAAAAACATGCAGCTGATTCCTTTTTAAGCCAGCAAAATGTAGGTGGGTTTTAAATAGAGGGTGCACCACTGTTAAATAGGTGGGCCCAGTTTGGCACCTGGTTTGATACTGTAGCCCACTTTCCCCATAACTAAGGGAACTACGCATGCTGCCTTTACCTGTGGCTCACAGAAGGCCTAAGCCTCCGCCGCTGAGAGCCTGTGTGAGCTCCTGTTCTCCTCGGGACAGCGCCTCCACCTTGGAGGGATCCTAGCTATACAGGAAAAAACCTCACAGGAATCAATACAGTATTTAGAAATACGCACACACAGGTATAGTAAAACAGTTTACTGACACACACACAAATAGCGATAGTACGATACTAGTACCCCAGCACAATACCCACATTGTATATGCACAACATAAAGTCCCCCACAATGTTCACACCCAGGTGTCCCCAAAGTGAAGCCCACCCAAAGTGTGTGGAGTAGCGCTACCCCTTTGTGAGATCGTTGGTGCAAGTGGTACCTCTCCTGGTCTCTGGCCAGACCAGGTTACTTTGGAGATGATGGATACTTAGGACTGCACTGTGATCCCATGACGCGGGGTCTGCCGAATCCCTCCTCTCCTTTCCGATGGTGCCAGCCTCTTGAGGGAACTCCAGCTGATGATAGCCTGTGGTCTGGTCCCAGACCGCAGGTCGCAGATCACCATGTGGCGTCCTGTCACCGGTGCACTTATGCTATCTGTGGTGAGCTAAGTGGAAGCATCCATATCTGGGGGCCATCCCTGTAGCACCACAAGCTGGAAGGGGCTCAGGGCCTAACTGGGGCCTGCGGGGCAACTCTAGGCCTAGTTCGGGAGCCTCTGGCACCCGGAAACTACCTTCCCCATTGGTATCCTGGCTCAGACTGGTGCGCTCTCCGCATTTGCGCCAAAGTCTCTCCCTGTCTCAGCCCCTAGGGATGCTGGGACATGTAGTTCCGTATTGCTGTGTCTGCGGAGCCGTTAACATGGCCCCCGTTAACATGGCCACCACAAATCCTAGCTACTGCGCATGCGCCTTGCCTCTCTTCTGTGCATGTGCAAAAACAAGATGGCCGCCGCACTGACTGCGCATGCGCCGCACCACCAATAGCCTCCGCCAGAGCCGGAGTGCTCTCTGATCATGCGGGGCTCCGGCAGCTCTGAACATAGCCCGTTGCCTCCCCTGCCTGCAATAGGTGTAAGAGGGGGGCTCGGCTACAATACCAAAAACCCTTTTTGGACCAGGCTAAATACAAGTAGGTTTTATGGTAGGACCCCCCCCTCTGTGGCTAACCCCTGAGAAATAGGTGTCACAAAGTCATTTTAGTCTTGAACTACTGTATCTACGTATTCAAATTGGTAAATATTGGTGCCTAATTTGGCACCTGTTTTGATGGTCAAATCCCTTTTGGGCCTGGCTAAATACAAATGTGTTTTATTTAAAGGATTATTGTAAAACACTGTCAAATAGGTGGAATATTATTCCATACTTGTGTATAGAGGAAATTATTTGGCCTAAGAAAGAAGAGTAGGGAAAATATTCTCCAACCAAAGTGAAGGGCATTAAGTGTATACCACTGTACAATGTAATTGGTGATTTTTATTGATTATTTTACATGATGTACAATAATCTCCTTCTTTGCAAACCACTATATTGCAAGTCCCTCTTGTAGCAAAGAGGTATATTTTAAATTTAAGAAACATAAGATGGTCTGGATGAATTTTGGACGATGGCTTATTCTCTAAAGTAAACACTCAGGTTTTTATAATACTGATTTATTATTGTGCAATGCATACAGTATATAACTTTGGGCCCCGAAAGCCTATATTTTACTATGTGAGTCACAAGAAGATAGAACTATTTTATCAGGATCACACTCACAGAGCAAGCAACCCCAAAGCTATGGCCCCAGTGGTCACGGCTGCATGCGCGCCGGAGTTTCTGGCCGATGCTCGTCCGCCGCGCTAAAAGACAAAAATCTTGTCTTTTAGCCAAGGTCGTCACGCATCGCGGCTTGCGCATGCACACCCACTGACTGGGGCCTGGGGGGCCTGTCACCATAAAAATAAAATAACAGTGACAACCAGATTTCTGGTAGCACTGTTTCTCCATCGCTTTGTCGCCGTTGCGTGCACTATAAGCGCACGCGACGGCAACAATGTATTTGTTTTGCCACGACGTGATGGCGCCGTCGCTTCGCCGTCACCGGCACTATAAGCGCAGCCTAAGATGTGACAAAGCTGTCATCAAGCAAATTAACCTCACATATATTCTTTCTAGATAGGCCACTTGTTGGCAGCCAGCATAGATGTGAGGCTAATGATAATGCTGAACTAGAGGGCTGTTGAATGCCATACGAGAGTTCCTGGAAATTATCCATAATTAACATTATTCATTAAAACAATGGATGAATATATTCTGGCTCCTATCAGAAACTAACATGTACAGAACAGTGTTTTGTTTGACTGCTACCACAGCAGACATGTCTAGGGAAAATAATAGCTTGTCCTGTGCTCTCACTTCAAATTCTAAGATGCTGCACCTGCTGACACCACTGCCATCACTCCCATGGCATATCACCAGCAGTACCCATTAATGAACACTACCAGTGCCAGTTGCCAACTTTCCAATTGCATAATTTACATTTTATTTTGTTTGTACCATTCAATGGAGGTCTAAACAAGCAGTTATAGAGCATTGCCAGCAAAAGACGTAACATTCATGTTGACACAAGGCTCAGTGTATTCTATGTATTTGATAACAGTTTTATCTCTTTCACAAGGGTGGAAGTCCCAAGGACCTTTTTTTTTTTTTTTACATTTTCCTGTGTCCTGTATATGTACAAATTTAAGAACAGTGCTTTGTGTGACTGCTGCCACAGTAACTGAGAACGAAAGCCAGGCAGAGACTTACAGTTGAGCTACTGATGCTGCTGACTGAGAAGTGTAGGTTTCTGAGCAGGAGTATTTCTCTCAATCTGGTCAAGCCTCAACCTTTGGGTGTGCATCAGCAGAACTATTTCTGATGTGAGGGAAGGGTCATAGTTATAGACATATTCTGCAGGAATACATGCAGAGATGAATGCTGAACAATCTCTAACTCATACTGTAGGACTCTCATGGGGGTTCAAGTTAGTGGTTGTAGGAGTAGATAGGGAGGGATTGCTTGGTGCGATATGTAGCACAGTTTACACCTGTAAGTGTTGCTTGTTTACATATGTTTTTAATGCAGTTGTAAAATAAAAATGAGTCTTTACTACATACAATTAGATTCTGCCATCGCACATAGTATTACACAACATAAAACTGTTGAGGAGGAGAAGGAAGAAGAGGAGTATAATTAATATAGATCGATTACCTTTCTACACTAAAATGTGTAAGGTAGTAAAATTGTAATTTCTTTCCAGACAGACTTGGATAGACTGGAAACTTGGGAAAGTAAATGGCAGATGAGGTTTAATACAGATAAATGTAAGCTTACACATTTGGGAAACAAGAATAAACAGGCTAATTACAAATTAAATGCGGTCAAATTAGGCCAATCCTTGATAGACAATGATATAGGAGTGCATGTAGACAGCAGGCTTAGCAACAGTGCTCAATGTCAGACAGTAGTTGCAAATAATAAGATTTTATCTTGCATTAAATGGGGTATGGCTGGAAGGGAAATAAGCATAATTAATCTACTGTATAAAGCATTAATAAAACCATACCTTGAATTTGGAGTACAGGCAGCCCTAGGTTATCCAACGGAATCCATTCTGGAAGTAGTGTTGGATAGTGAAACAGTTGTAAAGTGAGTCCCATATTAATCAGTGGAGGTGAGTATTGGATAACGCATTCAGGCGTCGAATAACGCATTCCGGCATTGAAAAACGGTCCTTAGGGTTGTATTGTAAAGCGTTGGATATGCCATTCGTTGTAAAGTGAAACGTTGGATAACAAGGACTACCTGTACTGTTTTAGGCATCACTCCTTAAAAAATACATACTGAAAAAGTTCTTAGATGAGCCACCAAATTAATAAAGATGGAAAAACTGACATGATGAGAGGTTTGCTAAATTAGATTTGTTTACATTAGAAAAGAGGCGGCTAGGAGGGGAGATGATAACTATATACAAATATATTCGGGGTCACTATAAGGAGCTTACAAAATAACTATTCATCCCAAGGGCAGTAGAAATGACACAGAGTCATCCCTTAAGGTTGGAGAAAAAGGAGATTTCACCAGCAACCACGGTTTCTTTACAGTAATAATGGAATAAGACCTGGCAGTCCAAAAAATTAAGAGCAATAAATACCAAAATAACAAGATCAGGTGCCTCCAGCACAACAAGTCGAAAGTTTCTCAGAATCCAACAAAACAATATGAAGTTTAAACTGCAAAAAGGCTGGGCACTCTATAAGTAAATTTGAATTACAATAGAAGATAGTGATAACACTGATGTTTTGGTCCACAAATCTGACCTTTATCATGGCTTACACACACACACATATATATATATATATATATATATATATATATATATAATCAAAAAATAAATAGATGATACCATTCTGTGGCTAACGAAATGCTTTTATTTGTGCGAGCTTTCGAGATACACTGATCTCTTCTTCCGGCGATGTTACAATGAATGAAGCAAAAGGTATACTTAAAAACAGTGTCTCTTGGAATGTTATCTGTGCTGTTCCTTCCCCCGGTGTGGATGTGTTTTATCCACTCCACTCCACACACACCTTGTGTAAAGCACTGTATATACTGTGGGCTCTCCATTCATTTTTATTCACACTGATACACATACACACTCTTTCTTCACTTGCTTTCAGTAACCTTTTGACACCTCTAGTCATTAAACACATCCACACCGGGGGAAGGAACAGCACAGATAACATTCCAAGAGACACTGTTTTTAAGTATACCTTTTGCTTCATTCATTGTAACATCGCCGGAAGAAGAGATCAGTGTATCTCGAAAGCTCGCACAAATAAAAGCATTTCGTTAGCCACAGAACGGTATCATCTATTTATTTTTTGATTATTGAAGCTCGGCTAACACGGTACTGATACCTCTACATATATATATATATATATATATATATATATATATATATATATATATTATATATGCAAATATAACTGTATGCTCATCTGCATGTCTTAGGCAGGTCTGCAACCCCGCCTTTCCCCATTATCACCCAGCATACAGCACTTCCACTGCAGCAAGGGATTCTGGGAAATGACATGCAAATGAGCCTCAATAACCATTTTTAACATGGTTCCCTATAGGCTTAAGCTTGCTGCATGGTCACAGCTTTGAGCACAGCCAGGGTTAAGGTGCATACCCAGAAAACCACCCACAGACAGCCATTTCGACCTTGATGGGTCTCATCAGTGACTCATCAGAAATCAACCCCCCCCTGTGGAGGGTTTTTGTCACTTTTTTTACTCACCATAACTTAACTCAGTATTATATATATATATATATATATATATATATATATATATATATATATATATATATATAAATAAATGTACACTAACATTAAAGGCGCAGTCCAAGAAATATCCTATATGTGTTTTTTTTTTTTCTGTACCAAGAGAAAATATTTCTAACATTTAAAAAAAAAAAAAAAACAACTTTGGATGACATTTTTAATGTATTATAATGTAACAAGCATTTTTTTATTTCTATAGCAACCATTTACAAAGTCACATCCCCTTTCTTTACTGAAACAGGTTCTGTTACACCGCTTTTTTTTTATCCCTGCCCTCTCTCTAGCAGAGCACTAATTGTATCTAGTGACTGACTGGTTACATGATCTTCCCCACAGAACTTTGCATCTTTGGTCCTCTTCTGCTGCACTGACAGCAATTTGGTGAACTCCCGAGCTGAATCTTCGCTGATCAATCAAATGATAACGGACCGATCAGCAACGTAGCTAATTTCTTATCATTGTGTGGATTGAAATGATGCACATATTACAGGGGGAAAGGGGGTGGGGTGGGGGGGAATCGGCAGCTTGGACTGCTGCTTTAAAACATCAGTGGATGGCTTCTCCCCTAGTAAACAAGCCAATTCATTGCTAGGGGATAATAAAAAATGCACAAATGCGCACCAGGGATTAGTGGAAGGTAATTTATTAAAAATACACAAAAACTGAGGGATCCAACCCCACCTCAGAACAGCTGTGCAGCTGGACGGCTAAGTACTACCAAGGAGAACACCTGATGGTGACTAAACCCTAAGCTGCACAGTATACAAATACAGTAAAATTTATATAAAAAACATGAAAGAAAAGAACAAACATGAAAACAACCTATCAACAGATTTGTATAGAAACCGCCATAGGGTTGGGCACTGGCAAGGGGAAACGGACACTCACACTGAGACAGTCAGCAGACTCGCGGTGTCTGCACAGGATCCGGATCTCGGCACCGCGGAGATGGATAAAACCGCTGCTGTCTCCTGCAGGCTCCATCTCAGCTTACCAGCATACACGCGCAGGAGGACCTGTCGTGACCTCTACACGTTTCGTACCAAGTACTTCGTCAGGAGGTCACGTACAGCGTCATCTGCGCGTATATATAGGCGGCAACTGATTGAAGAAACCAGCCCCCTCAGAGAAACACCCTTACTTTGCCTAATTGCTACACTGATTGAAACACCTTGAAATAAGGTTACTAGGCAACAGGGTGTATGGCAACTCATGTGGGGGATGTGTTCAATTATAAATTAATCATTGCACTCACCCCAATGAAAAAATACAGGAATAAGACCTCTAACAACATAAATGATATACTATGTAAACAAATCATGCTGAAACCTGTATATGAATAAAAGAAAAAAGAACAAATGATTAAATAAAAACAAATAAATATAAAAACATACATAAATGTTAATGCAAATAAATGTTAATAAATTCATTTTATTAAAAACGGAATACCTTATCTTAAAAAAGGAGTCAATTCAATGAATTCATTGAAACCATAGGGATGTCTGGTATACATTTCATAAATCCAAAATTGCTCCCGTTTCAATAAATGATTATCTCTATTTCCCTGTCTATTACCTAGTGATACACTTTCAAGTCCCTTAAATTTAATATAACCAGGTTCACTGTTATGCACTTCTTTAAAGTGTTTCAAAAGCGGTGTTAATGGCATACCCTTTGCTATTATTTTTGGTATGTTTTTAACATTTCTCAGATGCTCTAACATGCGCATTTTAAACGGTCTTTTTGTCTTACCAATGTACTGTAAATTACAGCTACACTGTAAGGCATAGACCACATGCGTTGTTTGACAATTAATGAAACTTGTAATATTGGAGACCTTGTTAGTAACTCCTGATGTAACTGTTTTCCCTTGACAGATATGGTTACACGCTTTACACTTTTCGCATTTGTACGTGCCTTTAACTCCTAGGCGAGTTTTAATATCTCCAGATACGATGGCCTCTCTGGAGACTTGACTTGGAGCCAGAATGTGTTTAAGGTTAGGTGCTCGTTTGAACACTATCCCTGGTTTGGACTTTAGTTGGGGACCCAAAATGGGATCAGCTTTTAATATCCCCCAATGTTTTTGCAGAATTTTTCTAACATTGTAATGGGTATCACTAAATTGAGTAATAAATGCTGGGATTTGATTTTGTCTCTTCTCACTTTTTTTATGATGATATTTCATCAAAGATTTCCTAGGAATCCTTTCTAGTTTTTTGAGCGAAGAGTTTACTAAATCGCTATCATATTCTTTGTCTAGGAATCTTTTCTTTAAAAAGAAAGATTGTTCTTCATAATCCACAGCCTTAGAATCATTTCTCTTTAACCTGAGAAATTGATTAAAGGGAACGTAGCTAATTTCTTATCATTGTGTGGATTGAAATGATGCACATATTACAGGGGGGAAAGGGGGTGGGGTGGGGGGGAATCGGCAGCTTGGACTGCTGCTTTAAAACATCAGTGGATGGCCACTCCCCTAGTAAACAAGCCAATTCATTGCTAGGGGATAGCAATAAGCGGAAACATAAACGACCCCATCAGGGAGCGATATATATAGAAAAATAGAGCTATAAAGTTCACGATTCAAATAGCTTATCCAACAATCATTCTCACTGATAGAAACTCATTAATACATAAGTAGTTATAGTTAAATCAAACTGATACAACTAATACATCTATGTAAAAAAATGAATTTTAGAGTTATAATGTACAAAATCTAACAAATAAGAATGCATGGGATACAATAAAAAAAAGGTCTATAAATGGTGTTAGATACTAAAATAGAGAGAATATTATTTGATATCACTCATAATTTAATAACATTTATTAATAGACCATTATACCAACCATGAAAGCACTATGAAGTAAAATAGATGAAACACGTATATAAGAAAATACATTTTATTGTTTACGTAAAAGCAGGCACAGTGCAAGATGTTGTTCAGTCCCTTATGTATATCTGTACCACCAGTATAGATCCAAAAACACTCATGTTGAAGTAAAGGGGTGTCTCTGTCACCCCCACGAGCACATGGGGGGGGGGGGAAGACCCAATCAATGTCCATAATCCTGATGGATTACGCTCCATGCCTGTGTTCTATACAATGTCTGATAAGTGCGGTTGGTTTCGTATCCTTTGTAATCTAAGAAATATTCCTTAGGAGCTCTAGTGGCTTTGCCCACAAATAGTGGGCCTTCAAAACATAAATTACAAAAGAAGTATTGCAGGTGACATGAGTAGGTATTTGGAAGTACTTTCCTGTATATGGAGGAGTAACATTATCTCACTGTATAACAGTATTACACATGGAACAACCGCAACACCTAAAACAACCAGATTTGTGTTTAGATAGAAAATGTTGGTGTGTATATATTAATGTAATCTGTTTTAGTCAGTCTGCAAGCCCTTTGTGTAAGCAAAAATTGGTGGTATTTTACATATCTGCCCTAATATATTGTCATTCCTCAAAATGGTCCAATGTTTGTATATTGAACATTTGATACATGTACTGGCAGTCGAAAAGGCTATAGGAAAAAAAAAACAATCTTTTATCTCTAGCCTTGTTTTTCAAGACAGTTTTAGATTCATCAAGACGTGTAAGACATTGGTCCAAAACATCTTTTTATCCACCACAGTAGTAAGCAGCCAAGAAGAAGAACACAAACGAGTGTGCCACAAAAAATGTAACAAATAGATCATTAGAAATCCAAAAAAATGGAACAAAGCCAAAAAATAACAAGAGAGGCTGTACATTAACACTAACTGGGGGGGGGGGGGGGGGCGGGAGAGAAAAGCAAAAAGCTATGAGAGGCAACAAAACAAATAAAGCAAAGGGGGCAATGCTTCAGGGAATCCCCCTTCAAAAGGCCTTTTACCAGATGCCCTGTGGTACTTCCCTTTATGCCCTAAGAAAGATTCTCAATATTAGCGTCCTTAGTGCCGTCAGTATGAGCGCACACTACTTCTAGGTCTGTACATGTGGGGTTTCAAAGAGCACCGGCATTACATTTTTGTGGCACACGTGTGTGTGTTCTGATTCTTAGCTACTTTCTACTGTTGTGGATAAGTATTAGTTTTCTTTTTTTTTTCTTTATACCCATATAGTAGTTGTCTTAAATTCTTCAGTTTTCCTATGTTTGATTACTGCGTTTTAATTTTTTTACTACTCACTGTGATATTTTATATTTCTAATGTAATTATAATCATATTTTTTATCTGATACATTTCTCATGATTATTAGAATACTTCTCTAGTTCCATATATACACTTTTCTGTATATTCAAGTGCTGAGGACATCTTGTTTTTTTATTATGTTATTTACTGTAGGAACTAGGGATTTCTTCCGTCCTCGAGCAACGAAAACTATTGACAAACAAATTTTTCTTTTGAGTGGTGCTGTCTGATTTAGACTAAACACCATGGCAGTTATTCACTAAACTGCAAAAACAAATAGTGATTCTTAACAGTCAGGCCATGAATGACAGCTAAATTCTATCGCAGATTAATTTATAGCCCACTTTTTACCTTGAAAAAGGTCCACAGTGGGACCAAAACATTGATCCCCTAAATGAACCACATTGTTCTTTCTTTAAGACCATTCGTGTGCTGTTTTTGTTCATATTCTATGGTTAACCCTCTCTACTGTAGATAAAAAACATTCCCTAAAAATAGAACAATCTAAGGTTTGTGTCTTAGGCTTACTGATAATCACTAGTGATGGGCAGACTTGTCTAAATCTGTTCAGCAGATTCTTCGGGACTTTCTTAGCCCTATTCGATCTGCAGCATTGAATCCGTAGTCGGATTGCTTCCTCTTAAAGCTAATCAGATTCTTCAAATTCAATCAGTCAGTCTCGATTGCGTGGATTTGAAAGAATCAACCTGAATCCAAATCTGTTGCAGGCTTCAACTTGAATCTGTTCTGCAGATTCCAAATAATTCCAAATAAGGGTCAGTCCAGTCAGTCACAGGTTAATGGTTAACCTACAAGTTTTGTTAAGCAGATAATGTTACATGTTTGAACTATAGTACTACAGAAGCAGCCTCCCTAGCAAGCCACAGCTAAACCCTGCCCACACACTATAAAACCACAGCTGCATTCAATCTGAACCCCTTCAGCGTTGCCCCATCTGCATCGCCCCAAAGGTGGACACCTGAAAGGATTCCCCAAGAGCTGCTCCCCTTTGCACATGTAGCCATGTGTAAAATTGGTGTACATATCTCTTTCTCATGCTGGCAGTAAACCTGGTAAGTATGTAGGATTGCCAGCAACAATCATGGAGGTTTGCCCTCAAACCCTGGTGAGGTGTCATATGTCCCAAAGGAAGTGACAACATGCGACACCTCAAACCCTGGTGAGCTGTCATATGTCCCAAAGGAAGTGACAACATGCTTTGTGGCCACGATTAGTGACACAGAGGGTGTCTGTTCTCTGGAGGTGATATAAGACACAGCACTGCCTAAAGTTAGTAGTTCAGTTGCTGTTGGTGTTCTGACTCTGTTCAGGAGAGTCATGTGGAGGTCTGCAACAATGTTGCAGTGTCTGATGCAATAGCTGTGAGTCTGTGCAGCTCAAAGCAGAGAGACAAGCTGGTGAATCTCCCTGAGGGGAGAGGTGGAGAGCAACTCTATTAGAGGAGAAGGAACCTTCCTAATGGAGTGCAGCAAAAGAATGAGCGGCTGAGCTGTTTGCTGCGAGGGGCAGTCTGCCTGAGCCATCAATAAAGATGCCCTGTTCAAAGATAACCCCACTGTGTTAGTGTGGAATTACTCTGCAGAGGAAGGCACCATGGAGGAGTTCCTCATCAGAATCATCCCGATGCGGACGCAGGGATCCTGATGAGGTGGAGGCGCTGCACTGGATATAGGTAGGACTCATGCACACTACCTCAGCTGCCTGTCTGGGTTGGCATTCCCCACACAACATCATGCGAGAGACTCAGGAGTCCTGTTGCCAACAGGTGCACCACCAGACACGACCATGTAATGGGGACTGGTTAGACCACAGGGGTCAATGTGAGATTGGGTGGGTCAGGAGGGTCCAGAAAAAACATTACACACAGAATCAGCATGCTATGGGTTAACATGGGCATTTGCTTACTGCTATGTGTTTCATCAACCCCGCCCACTGGAAGTTAATGACCCTGGAGCATAAAGGACCACAGCTGCATTCAATCTGAACCCCTTCAGTATACATCTGCGTCGACCCAAAGGCGAACAGCCTTTGACGCAGCCGAAGGGCAGCCAAGGGGTGTGAGACATTTGCTGCCGTTCGCTGATGTTTGGTAATGTTAAAGCTGCTATATTTCAAAATGATGCTGTAATTGTATGTAGCACCTTTACCCCCACCCTATGTGATATTGGGTCACTACCTGTATGTTTCCTAGTGCTGTGCATACCTGTGAGGCAACAGGAGGGCTCTCTGTTGCTCCGCGATGGTGTGGGGAGAATCAGGAAAGGCTTTCAGGGTACCTTATTCGTGGTTGGCAGCGTCTCCAGTCAGCGAGAATCCTGTCTCTGCAGGATGGTCCATGCTCACACTTCTCTTATCTCCAGGTAGAGAATCCCACACGTGGATGGTTCAATGGATGTATATTGCATATCCCAGAATGTACAGCAGTCCACATTCCCTGGAAGGTTACCTTAAGGCTTGAGGCCCATCTAGGTTTCCTTCTGGTGCTCCTCCTGTATTCCCTTATGGGATACAGGGTAGCTGTTGTCACTCCACACAGGGATGGAAGAGACACACTGATTTCTGGGAGAGTGCCAGTATATATACCCTGGGGTTGGGCTTGTAACCCTGCCCCATAAGAGGGCAGATCTGATACTGATAGGCATCATACATTTACATATGACCCAACCAGTATACTCCCCCAGGTTGACACTCTCAGGCTGTTGCTAGGCCCGCCCCTGGATACAGTAAAGATATCCAGGGCTGCAATAGAACACTAGGCCCTCATGAGATAATCTAACCCCTCCAGTGCCTGTCCCTAGCAGGACTTATACTGTTAGGGCCCACGGGAAGTAGTAGCGGCCGGAGGCTATGCTACATGTACATGTTACATACGCCCATAATAATATCTCTAACGGTCTCTGAAATGTCTGTGAATTGAATGAATAACCTCTGTTCACTTAATGTAACAATGTATTGTTATCATAACTCTATGCCCAAGACAAACTTGAAAACGAGAGGCAACTCTCAATACATTGCTTCCTGGTAAAACATTTAATAAATGAATAAAATAAAAAACAAAATGGCTTAAACTTGAGGCTACACCCCTATTTATATACTTCTCCCTTAATAACTTCATTGGCGGATTCAAATTCCATTTGTTACGGTTTCGGATTCCATTGGATTCCATATCCGTCGGACTGATTTTCAATGATAGAATAAAAATTCATCAGCCTTCCTGAGACTGATTCATGGAATTCTGACGATGGAAGGAACTGGCCAATCCGTAGCAGATTCGGATTCCGGGAAAAACTTTGCCCTCTCTAATAGTCACCTGGACCTGGATTTGTGACTCAAAGTGGATTCTCCCACTTCAAAGCCTAGAGTTATCAAAACGCCACTTCCAAAATGTTAGCACTACACATTTTCTTCTTTTGATTCAATTTTTATAAAAGGACCAACAGGCTCATGAATTAACATTTTCAATTTGATTTACACTGGGGTAAACCTTACAACAAACTGTATTTTTTCATTGGAGAAATGTCTGATAAATGTCCATGATCATGTACAGTTTTTTTTCAGCGTCTACACTACAATTAATGGTATAAAGCATCCGTGTAGAACACGGAGCAAGGAGGTACATTTGAATGACCTGCTTGGCGCCATCTAGTGTCGTGATAATCTACATACCTGTAAAATTAAAGAGAACACAGGATATGGCAAAACATAACATTGGCACGTATTTACTATAGTGGTAAATGTGACAATGCACAGTCAATAATAGTATTTTTCATTCAAATGAATGGCAGTTATTGCATTGTAAACTGTACACTTCCCCATTTCTCACCACATTAGACAGCGAGGGATGTGTAATGTAGTTTTTAAAATATCATTTAAAAAGTAATGGTAATGACATGCAAATAACCCAGAATCCCTAGCTGCAGTGATAACACTGTTTGCTGTGTGAATGGTGGTTAAGAGAGGTTTTAGGTCATATGTGTACCATGTCATATACTGTATATTGTAGATGTGTCAAAATGGAAATGCTGAAATAATAAGAAGATAATGTTGTATAGTTGCATGTTGCCTATGTAGCAGGATTGGTTCTTGGCTACCAGTCTGCCCTCACTGGCAGTAAGCCCTGGTAAGAGCAGGCCTGCAAGTACTTATCATGGGGTTTCCCTGGCTCCCGGCAGTACCCTTGAGTGACAGGGGGAGTAGGTGGAACCATGCCTGAGTATACCCAATCGTGGGTCCGGCCAGGTGCCCTCCTCCTGGCTGTACTTAAGGGGGATTGCCGCCCAAATTCAGGAATGCCTCTCCCCACTTGAGAGAGGCAGGTTACACAGCAGTGTCTGAGAATTGGGCCTTCTCCATTCCTCTTTCCCTCGGGGGAGAGTGAGTGTGGACCTTTCCTCTGCCTCTGCTAGAGGGGCTGGGAAGAGCAAGGACAACTGCGGGGGCCCTTGACCCATAGTTGATGCCCAGGGACCATCCTACAGCTGGATAGACCACTAGAGACTGCATAGGGCAGAGACCTGCTGTAACTGCATTGTACTAAACAGAATAAAACCGCTCCTGTTTTATATACCTCCTGCCTGGTGTGTGATCTTACTGGGGAAGGTGAGGGAATATTTCTACCGTAGGAGATCGCCTCCATACATCTAGAGTCTGCGGCAGATGGTGGCGCCACACTGCTAGAGAATAGGGCTTCCAGGTGGCTTGTCCAAAAATACTGGACACAATACTGGACCTCCACACCCCCCAAATACATATAAAAAATACCCCCACCCCCCCTGACTACATATAAAAATTACACCCACACCCCCGAATACATATAAAAATACCCCCACCTGCCCAATACATTTTACAAATAACCCCACCTCCCCAATACATATAAAATATGCCCCCACACCCCTGAATACATATAAAAAATACCTCCACCTCCCCAAAACATATAAAAATTACCCCCACTCCCCGCGAATACATATAAAAAATACCCCCACGCCCCCCAAATACATATAAAAAATACCCCCACCTGCCCAATACATTTTAAAAACACCCCCACCTCCCCAATACATATAAAATATACCCCCACCTCCCCAATACATATAAAAAATACCCCCACACTCCCGAATACATATAAAAAATACCCCCACCCCCCAATACATTTTAAAAATACCCCCACCTCCCCAATACATATAAAATATACCCCCACCTCTCCTTCATCATCACCACAGCTCATCCTGGCCCCCCATCATCATCACCACAGCTCATCCTGGCCCCCCATCATCATCACCACAGCTCATCCTGGCCCCCCATCATCATCACCACAGCTCATCCTGGCCCCCCCATCATTATCACCACAGCTCATCCTGGCTCCCATCACCACAGCTCATCCTGGCCCCCCATCACCATCTCCACATCTCATCCTGGCCCCCCATCACCTCACCTCATATTGGCCCCCCATCACCTCACCTCATATTGGCCCCCCATCACCTGACCTCATCCTGGCTCCCCCATCACTTCACCTCATCCTGGCCCCCCATCATCTCACCTCATCCTGGCCCCCCATCATCTCACCTCATCCTGGCCCCCCATCATCTCACCTCATCCTGGCCCCCCATCATCTCACCTCATCCTGGCCCCCCATCACCTCACCTCATCCTGGTCCCCCATCACCTCACTTCATCCTGGCCCCCCATCACCTCACCCCACCCTGGCTCCCCCATCACCCCCCAAATTGTGTCCTTACCTTATTGCCAGGAAGGACACAGACTTCTCTGGGCCGCCGGGGTGTGTGCTCTGCCCCCGCTGTCCTCTGATTTGCTCTCCACTCCTCCAATCAGGGAGAGGCTGCACAGACACTCACTCAGTGCTCCTGTCTGTGCCTGGCCACCGTCCGCCCCCGCCTCCAGTCTCAGCACTTCCTGCCGCGCCTGCCGTCACGCCGCCCTCGCGCTGCCATCCCTCTGCCACCACAAAAATGGAAATACCGGACACATAGGTGTCTGGTATTACCTCCGATTTTATACCGGACAGGCATCGGAATTACCGGCCTTTCCGGTTCAAAACCGGACACCTGGCAACCCAACTAGAGAACCATGTGGGGAATGTACCCCAGAAACCTGTCCTGGCCCACAACCATCGGCGGATGACTCAGCCCTCCTGCTTACCAACAGGTAGCATGCACCACACACGCTGTAATGGCAGAATCTCCCATCGGGTGGGGGAAACACCGTTACACCTAAAACAATAATATTATATTATGTTGTTATATTTCATGGCGTACTATTATTTCTTTAAAACACAGACTTTTTAAAGAATTTGTCTGAGTAGTAAAAACTGCTTTTGTTTTTACCGTGCCATCAATTATGTAGTTTCTATTTTTGTGTAGCAAATAATTAACAAAATTAATTGCGTGAATGTGTGATGTTTCCTGCTTAATGGGATTTTGTGAGATTTTCTTTTCACTGGCTTGGAAAAGATAGTGATTTGGTCTTTAATTTGTGAATAAAGGAGTAATTATGTAGTGTGTGGGGAGAACAGAAAATATTCAAGGGTTAGTAATTGTCTTTAGTCTCATGGGTATTTGATCATTTAACAGTTAAAAATATAAAGCCACATAGTTAAAAATGACAATGGACAACATTTAGCAATTGTAGCACCTATTCCCTCACCTGTTTTGTAGAACAGAAGGCCTGAGATCTCCACGGGGGTATAGGGCAGTGGTGCGCGAACTGGGGGGGCGGGAGTTTTGTGTGGGGGGGCGCGGGCGGTTGCAGAGGTCCCGCGTTCCTCCACAAGGCATTTACATTAATGCCGGTGGACCGAGTGAGGCCTCTGCAACAGTAAAACTTACCTGGATTCAGATGCATCTCCATAACAACACGGCATCAAATGACGCCGCGGGTCACGTGACCTAACGTCACATGACCCCGGAGCGTCATTTGACGCTGCTGCCAGGTAAGAGAGGGGGTGCGAGACCGGGGGATGCCAGTCAGGGGGCGCAGCATCAAAACTTTGCGCTTCCCTGGTATAAGGAGACATCAGGATAGGCTATCAATGATGGTTCATCGGTCAGCGGAGTGCCTCCAGCCCTGGAGGATCCTGGTGCAGCCAGGATGAACCTCAGGGGAAACTCTTCTTGGTTGTTCACACTCCAGACATTACACCAGAGAGGGTATAACTGGAGTTTTTTAGGTTCAGCACATCAGCACACGTTCCATTCCCTGAAGGCAGTACCCCAGGCTCAAGGTCCTGAGCACCCTCCTCAGCATATCTTACCCTCTAAGGGCTTGTCCAGGATGGTGCTGAGCGGGAGCACCCGCTCGCCACGATGAAACACATTGCGACAATGTGGGTGGCCTGCATGAGCGCGCGCCTGCACGTGCCCTTGAACTGTCCTCGGCGCTCAATTTCAGGAGTACAAATCTTTTGAATCTATAGCTCCAAGCTCTGATCACCTGACCTACTTTAACATATCAGAGGACAGCAAGTAAACAAGCAATGCAAGCATTGGGGAACCAATCACAACAAAGCATTGTTACACCAATTCTAGACACTCATTCTGGCCAGTAACTTCCCAATTCAATTAAAAAACTATATTCTGCCCCTGAACGTCTAAAAATCTGCCTGTGAACTCAATAAAAAACATAATAATCTGACCATGAACATGTTAAAATCTGCCTGTGAACACAATACAAAAGTATATTCTACCCATGAACTTTTGAACTTGTGCCTTAACTTCTGCCTGTCAACTGACATAAAATAAAGTCTTCCAACTGTATAAATACTGGTGTTGGGCTGTACTGTGCTGTGCCGTGCCCTGGTGTGCTCTGTGGTGCCCCGCTATGCTGTGCCGTGGTGTGCCCTGCTGTGCTGTGTCCCGCTCTGCCCTCCTGTGCTGTGCCCTGTTGTGCCATGGCATGGTGTGCCGTGCTTTGCTGTGCCCTGCTGTGCCCTGAAGAATAAATGGATAATTCTATAATTGATCGCTTAGCGATCCTCTGTGGAATCAAAAAAAGAAATGGTACCACGACGAATGCTGCATGATAAACTGTGGCAGGAGATTTCTGAAATATTGGCCATCCCTTGTTAGTTATGTGTTACATTATTTAAATTGTTTAATTATTTGTCATAAAATGTGTATTGATTTTTACTTTTAAAAGTTTTATCAAATTAACAAAATGAACTATTTAGGTAATTTGATATTTACATATCCACCGCATGAGTTTTTTGCTTGTCAATAAATAATGACATGCAATGATTAGTTATTTTATAGTGTTAATGGTATTTATAGCTGCATTTTTTTAATCAATTTTCCAGAAATATATATGTATATGTAGCCCTCAGACCCCCACCCGGTCGCAGATCGGATCCCATGAGGTGTACTAAGGTCTGGCTACGTGTCTTGGCGTGGTGCATACCTGCTGGCAACAAGAGGGCCTGAGTCTCCCGCGATGGTGTGGGGGATGACAGGACCAGGTTTCTGGGGTAAATGCCTTCATCTATTCTCAGAGGTGCAACGCCTCCACCTCTGTGAAGCCCCAGGGATATGGGGTGGAACCCTTACAGAGAACTTCACCCAAAGGGATGAGAGATTCCAGTCTCAGTCAGTCTTTGTAAAATCAGCAGCACCTCTTTATTGCACACAGCAGCAGAGGAGCAGCAACAATAGCAACACAGTTGTATCGCAGGTACAGGGTCTTCTCTCCCACCTGCACACCCTCAGGATGGTCTCTGGGTACTGTGTGTCCCTGCCTCCACCCCAAGTCACGGGCACTCAGGGTGGGGCTAGCTCTTCCCTCACCCCCTAGGCAGGGTGAGAGGCACTGGTCCACCTATAGCTCACTAGGCCCTACTCCTCAGGAACCTAGCTAGCTCACACACCCTGACTGTCTAGTCAGACACTCCAACACTACTGCTCAGGCTGAACACTGGACTCAACTACTACAGTCACTGAGAGGAACAGGCACACACTAAATTGAGAGAGCCCTGCCCCTCATGACATCAGCAGGTACCGCCCCTGTGTCTATGCCTTCCACACAGGGTCAGGTGACCTACTTCCACCACTCAGAGCAGGGCTTGATGTGGGGGAAACCCATGATAACTACTGGCAGCCTGCCCTTAACAGGGCTTATACCAATAGGAGGAAAGACATATAGTCCTATTTCTTACCAGGGCTACACTCTCCCTCAGGTGGAATCCAATGGTCCCCACTTGGACCTAATTACGTACCATCCTGCAGGTGAACAATCTGGAAATACAAACACAATTTATTAGTGCCCATAACATCAGACCGTCCCACCCGGATGACGAATTAATGATAAGGTACCTCCCAACATGGAGAACCTAACTAATAGTAATGGCGCGGGTCAGGCTTTCTAACTTCCTGCCCATTGTGTTCTGTAACTTTAACATAATAGGGCTGTACTGACCCATACTCCGGCCTATACACCACGCTATTCATGTAAATACTCCTCCCAGTACTCCATGCCCGTATGACCTCGCACACTTTGTCTTCTTTATGATAGGCCACCCTACCGAACTTAGTCCGAAGGTATTCCATAACAGCGTCCCGGAGCCAGGTATCTCTCTGCTCCTCTATTTCTTGCATAATGGGCTCAGGTACATAGGGGAACTCATAGCCATGGGATTGCCTATACCTGGCCACTATGGCCCTGTCTGCTCTGCTTAGTTTGGTCAGCTTTCGGTCTCCTGCCCTGCTTGGCAGTACACAAAACTGAGGCTCCTCTGGGGCAACATCATCATACAGCACGGTGGGGCCCTTGGGAATCACTATCTTTTGCTCAATCTCCCTGTATCGGTTATCCAATTCATCAGCAACCTCCTGGGGAGAAAAGGTGCCTACTGCCCACCAATGGTCAACTACACTGTTTTTAATGAGCAAAAACCAAGTTCGGTCCATACCTTTGTGATACCCTGTAAACAGAGGTGCCCACCACTTATCTTGGTGCTCATACCCTGATACTACACTGGTACCTGTATCCGATTCTGTTTGGAAGGATACACTTGACGTCGCCGCCTCGGTAGAGTGCGAGCCTTTGCGTCTACCTCTTATCACATTGGTGTAATTCGTGGGGTTCATCTTATGCATTACCGTACTCACGGGATCCGCTTCTGCAGTGGTATAGGACCCTCGGGCCCTACCTCTAGGTGCAGGAGAAAATGGAACAGGGTTAGGCACACGAATAACATTAGCATACGGTATCTCCCCATCAGACCCTTCATCGCTCAGTTCCCAATCCCTCTAATCCGTAGAATACTTGGGATTCTTGGTTAACTTATCCCCGCTAGGACCCGGTGTCATGACTCGTGACTGGGCAGGAGCAGTGGTTGGGGCAATGGCGCTAGGGGCAGTGACTGGGGAATCGGCAATGTCCGGTACAGTGTCTATGAGTCGGGCAATGCCGCTACCAGTGGACATCTTTTGACTTGCCCTTTCCGGCGCGCTTCTTGCTCCTCTGGTAACACCCTGGGCCTTCAGCGCAGCTGCCATGGCCGTTCTCCTCTTTGAAAACAAAGCTTCCGGGCCTCTGTGCCAGTTGGACTCAGAAGTGACATCATCGCTTGTGGCCGCGGAATCTCAATCCGCTCCGTGGTTTGCACCGGAAGTGCGTCGAGGACCGGAAGGGGCGGTGGTGGACCAGACGGATCACGGACGGGCAGGTAGGCCGCAAGCCTTTCTTTCTTGCCCTCTGCAGGTGCCATCTTCGCCTGGCGGGAGTAAGGGGGTGGATTTGTCTCCTTACCGCTCCGCTGCCGGCTGGTGATCGTTGGTTCCTCCGGAGCCATCTCGGATCCCATCTCCGCCGCACTGGGAGTCGCCACTGTCGGGGAACTTCTACGTGGCTCAGGCCGCACCAGCACTCGCCATTGGGGGTTGTCCGGACTCGTCTGCTCCCTCTCTCCGACAAGTGGACCGCCATCTTTGTTACAGCTGGGTTGGTTCGCCGGTAGGCGCATCGCCACCAATGATAGGCCGTCTCCTTCCTCCGAGGACTGTAACGGTTCCTCCGCTAGGGAGTCACCTCGATCTCTTGCCGCACCGCTAGTGGGTAGTGGTACGAAACGGGCCCGCTCCGGTACCTCCACTGCGGTCGCGCTCTTCTCTAATACATCTCTGATTGGCTGGGCCTCGGTTCCCACCTCAGCGGTGATACAGGGAACCAGGACAGCCTTCTCCTCCATCTCCGCCACCTCCGTTAGGGTTCCCGGAGAGGCACTTCGCAGTGTCTTTAGCATAGGCCATGGCTCGGCAGGCCATAGATAGAACGTGCCACATTGAGTGCATCGTGCCGTCGTGCTCGGGGCTGGTCCGGGTGTCCTGCAATGTACACACAGGCACTGGAGATACTCTCGGCCATCAACCTCCACAACCAGGAAGCCTCCTGGAAACTGAAATGGGGTAACATTCAATTCAGCCATCTTTTGCGCGGGGGTTGAACAGTTCAGTTCTTCAGCTCCTTTCTTATCAATAGTCAGGCAGAAATGAAGTTCCTCGCTCTCACTTCCTGTCCCTCCTTTCTCCAGAGAGGAAAATTCTGATTGGCACTTGCCGTGCCCCCTCCCTCTGGTTGAAACAAGAGGAGGGGCACTATCTCGCTCTGCATGACGTGGCTTCTTCTGTCGCCAGTCACTACACAGGTGGGTGGGCTTTCGCTTTTCGCGCCGCCCTTTTGGCTGGAGATCTGTGTTTGGCGCCAAACCCCTGCACATCTCTCGCCACATTTCTCTTGCAGCCTGCTTGCACGTGGCACGTGCGTGATCTAGGCTTGGCGGGAGTCGCCATTTTGGTTCGGCTGCTATCTGCTCAGCCATGAATGATGCTGCTGTCGCCATTTTTAACTCCTCCATGCTCCGCAGAGCACATGTATCTGCGGCCGCCATCTTTAATGAGCCCTCTAAGCCCACAATAGCGCTACTCTCAGTGTCTACTGTGCAACATGTTCCTAGACACTGACTGTTCTCTGGATGCTCTCTGACTGCTCTCTGCATGCTTTCTTATGCTTTAACCCACGAATATGATGTATGACATACCCCAGGCTAGGCAGAACTCCTTTTCAGTACACCGCACTCGCTGACGGTTCCCACAAGTAATCTGTGGTGTGTTTTCTAGGTGCTGGCTAGTGTACTGGGCATCTCCTCAGTACTGGGCGTCTCCTACTGTTGGCTACTCATAGTGCGGGCCCTGGACTAGTTAACAGGCTATCCCCCCCAGTTGCCTCACACTATCTGCCTCAAGGGACTAGAACAGCAATAGCCATGCACCCAAGTTACAAAACCCTCTTAGGGTACCCAGGGCATACTACCCCTGATATGCATTTGCGCCGTACTTTCTGCAGCACTTGCGTGGACGGTGAACCTAACACTTCCATCTCTGCTTTGCTGAAAACCGGTCCTGTTTATCTCAGCAGCGCCTCCAACTGTAGCCCTCAGCCCCCCCCCCCGGTCACAGATCGGACCCCCTGAGGTGTACTAAGGTCTGGCTACGTGTCTTGGTGTGGTGCATACCTGCTGGCAACAGGAGGGCCTGAGTCTCCCGCGATGGTGTGGGGGATGACAGGACCAGGTTTCTGGGGTAAATGCCTTCATCTCTTCTCAGTGGTGCAACGCCTCCATCTCTGTGAAGCCCCAGGGTTATGGGGTGGAACCCTTACAGAGAACTTCACCCAAAGGGATGAGAGATTCCAGTCTCAGTCAGTCTTTGTAAAATCAGCAGCACCTCTTTATTGCACACAGCAGCAGAGTAGCAGCAACAACAGCAACACAGTTGTATCGCAGGTACAGGGTCTTCTCTCCCACCAGACTACACACCCTCAGGATGGTCTCTGGGTACTGTGTGTCCCTGCCTCCACCTCAAGTCACGGGCACTCAGGGTGGGGCTAGCTCTTCCCTCACCCCCTAGGCAGGGTGAGAGGCACTGGTCCACCTATAGCTCACTAGGCCCTACTCCTCAGGAACCTAGCTAGCTCACACACCCTGACTGTCCAGTCAGACACTCCAACACTACTGCTCAGGCTGAACCCAGGACTCAACTACTACTGTCACTGACAGGAACAGGCACACACTAAATTGAGACAGCCCTGCCCCTCATGACATCAGCAGGTACCGCCCCTGTGTCTATGCCTTCCACACAGGGTCAGGTGACCTACTTCCACCACTCGGAGCAGGGCTTGATGTGGGGGAAACCCATGATAACTACTGGCAGCCTGCCCTTAACAGGGCTTATACCAGTAGGAGGAAAGACATATAACCCTATTTCTTATCAGGGCTACATATGTATTAACCAAATACTTGATTTATGAAATGATGCTTAACCAGTATAATTTGTAAAATCTTAGATATTGATAATATTGTATTGAAAAATGAATCATGAGTTTCTATTAATTTTTAATTTATATTTGTTAAGGTGAAATATGCAAAGGGAAGTGGAAGAACCTTAGAGATGCCTTCCGGAGGGATCTAAAGAAAAATCAAGTGCCACGATCCGGTGATGCTGGTCCAAGAGGCAAAGACTTTTGTTCATCCTGGCCATTTTTCAAAATGACGCTGTTCTTGCAGGACCAAATGATGCCCTCAAGAACAGTATCAAACTTGGAGACGTGTATAATAACCCTGGAACCTGTTATTGAGCCAGCAGTGGAGTTAACAACAATAGGTCGTGGTTTGTGTTGCTGCCTTCCAGTTCATATGAACCACCGCCACAAAAACATAGGGCTGCTAGTGATCTTTAAAAGGAATTTGTTGCCATAGAGGCACAAAAACTTGAGCTAATGGCTATGTCATTCAAAACACCACAATATGAGGAATGGGATTTCTTTAGAAGCCTCCTCCCATATGTAGCCAGGTCCCCTCTGGCTCACAGGGTCCTCCTGTCTTCCCCCTCCCCTCTGGTAGAAGGGGGGACCTCCCGTGCATGTCAGGGAGCTGCAGGGGCGAGTGCAGTGCCGGAGGCTCTGGCGGCTCTATCCACAGGGTGCCGCCATATTGCGCGAGGTCGCGCATGCGCAGGACGACCGCAGCGGCCATTGATAAGTCACGCATGTGCAGTAAGTTAGGTGCACGTGGCGGAAATAGGAACAGGCTACGTGGGGAACAACAACTCCCAAGAGGCTCTGGGAGATGGCACCACGTGGTCGTGCCAGAACCAATAGGAGTGCAGGATTCCCCTGCAGAGACTGGTTACATTTGGCACGCTGGTAGCTTACAGGCAGTAAGACACGAACAGGGTAGGATGTATGTGCAGGGGTCTGTGACCCTCTGCACTAGGCCAGATACCCCCCTAAGCCCCAGCTAGGCCCGACTCATATAACAAGATTGTGGCTGCTACAGGGACAGGACCTTAGGTAGGGACCCTACCCAATTAGCTATTTTCTAGTTGGGGATACAGCTGCAAGCTGTGCAGCCCTGACCATAGTGATTACCAGATTACTTTTCTTGGACTAAAGACTGTCTTCGTGTGGGACACTGCAGCGGGATACCACCCCATGCGGAGGTGGACTCGTCGTGGATGACATCGCTGAGTCGGCGGATTCTCTCTGTCTCCAACTCTGCACTCCTGGGTGCTGGAGCACCTGGCAGGTACCCATATCTGTAAAGTGCACCAACCAAGTACACACACCATAGTGGCAGCGCTGACCACATGTAAGTGGTGGGGGTTGCATACTTGTGGACTCCAGGAGTGGTTGGGTGCCCGAGGGCCCCATCAGGTACTGTGGACACGGTGTGGGTTACACGGTGTGGGATAAGGCCCTGCATGGTGAATGTATAGCTGTACCCAGTAGCGTTACTATTTTCATTATCTGTTGCTTATTCATATATTCATAGTAAAGGTTATCGTTATATGCTGTGTGTTATTATTGTGTGTTCCTGTGTGGGGCTATCCCATCTAGTTAGGAGCCTACTGAATCAGGTACACCCCAGGCTCCCAGCGGCGGAGGCTCAGGCCTCCTGTGAGCCACAGGTAGAGCACCATATACACCATAGACACCTTTTCTCCCATACATCAATACATCAGGGGTGCGCCAACCCCAGGGGGGGCCTGAGATTATTTGGTGGAGGTCGTGGGCGGTTGCAGAGGTCCCGCGCTCTTCCCCAAGGCATTTAAATGAAATGCCGGGGGAACGCAAGAGCCTTCTGCAACCTCTACCGAGATTCAACCGGCTCAGGACACATCCCCATGGCAATGCGGCATCAAATGACGCTGCGGGATCATGTGACGTCACACCACGTGACCCCGCGACATCAGTTGACACTGCGTTGCCACAGGAACATGACGTCACACGGCCTCACTGCATCATTTGACGCCGCACTGAGGTAAGTATTCAACCACCCCCTAACACACAATACTAAATCTAACACCCAGAAAAGTTAATGAATAATAAAATTAGTGACTATGAGCCTTTCTCCTGCACAAATTGTATGCTCAAAATTCGTCTAAACATGGGTTATCTTATCTTGTATCCGTGACAAAATGTAATCAAATATATGTGTTCTCATTCCCATGTACTCAAAAAATCTCCTATCATGCTTATGCAGTTGCTGGTATAAAGTAGCAAATTCCCCTTGTGTTTAAAGATCACGATTTAAGCCATGAACATAACTTTCTTTTCCATCTATTATCCATGCTTTTAAATAAGTTATCCATTAGAAAAATCATAGTTTGCATGTGTGAGAGCTCCATATGTTTTATTTTGGTCCTGCTGTAGGAGATGCTGTTCCTGCAATGAGGTGCCAATGCAGATGTAGATGTGACGTCACGACCGTCGCGTCACATTGACATGCGCCTGCATCACATTGACACGCCCCCCACGTCACATTGACACGCCCCCCGATACGCCCGCAAATTCAATACTAGCAGGACAAGATTTGCCTCTTGCTTATATGCGCTTAGTGCGTCCACTTCCTGCCTGGCCACAGCCTAACAGGGCAAGGCCTCATCCCACTCCTATCCAGGAGAGACTGTCTTGTGCTTCATCCACACAGGGAGATCAGCACAGCACTAACTCCCAAAACCCTTACTCTAACCTCTAGAGGGAAACCCCTCCTTCCCAGGGGAGTGGCTTTTAAGCCGGCCTCCTATCAGTCATAGGCCCCCCCTTGTAATACCAGGCTACTCCTGAACTTTATTATGTAACACACATATAACAATACAACCAGGCCCTGCAGGATTTGCTCCCAACACTGCCCACTCTTTACTGGGACTTACAGTGCTAGAGGTAGGGCCGCCAACAGAAATCATGGGGCTCAGGACAAATGAAAGAAGCAGATCCCAACCCCCCTCCCGCCCCTCCCCCCAAACCCATAGCGCACCTACCACAAAAAAAAATTGCGCGCAACTTTTACTTAACTGTTTTCGTATTATTGTAATACAAAAAAAACGTTGCATTGTAATCTGTTTATTTTTATATTTTCAACAAAAGACAGGTGACTGCCTGCCTGGGTGGGTGACTAACTGGGTGGGTGGGTGGGTGACTAACTAATGACTAACTTTGACTGATGGACTGGGTGGGTGACTGACTGCCTAGGTGGGTGACTGACTGCCTGGGTTGACTGACTGCTTGGGTGGGGAACTGACTGCCTTGACTGCCTGGGTGGGTGACTGGGTGAGTGGGTGACTGACTGAGTGGGTAGGTGACTGAGTGACTGGGTGGGTGGGTGACTGAGTGGGTGTGTGGGTGGGTGATTGAGTGGGTAGGTGATTGACGGTGGATGAGCGGGTGGGTGCCTGGGTGGGTGACTGACTTGACCGGGTGGATGCTGCTTCCTTTCCCACCAGATGTGAGGTAGGTTCGGGGGCGTGGTGGTGGGGCAGAGGAGGTGGGCAGCTGGGGGGGGGGCGAGACTGTCGGGCTAATTTTGCGGCTGCTGCCCGGGGCACAAGGCGGGCACAAGGCGGGCGTGGGGGACGCTGAATTGGCACGCATGGGCTCGCAACGGCACTTCCCCTCCGTCCCACTTTTGGAGTGGGAGTGGGAGTGGGCCAACAGGCAGCAGGCTGGACACCCTGCTTCCCTGCGCATGCGCACAGGGGTCGCCGGCAATTATAAAAAAAAAAATCTGACTTTATTTTTTTTTTTTTATAAAACTGGCACTGCCACGCAGAGGGCCGGGGCGAACGGACCCCCTGACTTATGGGGCCTGGGACACCAACACCGGCAGACCCCCCCCCCCCCCTGTTGGTGGGCCTGGCTAGAGGGGCCAGAGACTTAGTAGCCCAAGGGGACTTGGCTACACAAGCATTTGCTACAAAGTGTACAGTATTTAATAATGCTTATGCAATTACTGGGAAGTTAAGGTTTACAAGTTGTCTTATAATGTGTACAAATAATTTATGAACACTTTAAACTTTTGATATGGATGGACATTACATTTTGATTTGTACTTGCAGCAAGGCGCTAGTTAGCTTTTATATTGATTAACTGGCAAGTTATTTGCAGGTTAGACAAAAATGAATAACATCAGAAGTTATATCAGAGATACAGATGAAGATTAGGAATTTAATATGGACTTGGCTAACTTTTTGCTTAAGACCACAACGGTTCCTCTATCTTTCAATTGCCTATAAGTATAAAAGGACACATAAGAAGTACTGTATATAGTATCAAAAGGTGCTTTGTCCACTTTGCACAGAACATTAGTGATGGTATATGAAAATTAAACTTTTTTTTTTTTTAGCAATCGCTTAACTATTAACTCAACTCCAATATGTAGATATGAGGCATTCAAGGTATCATTCTAAAATGTATATTGTAATTTTAAAAAATACCCTAAACTATGCAATGAGTTCATTCCTCTAAAGTATGGAGAAATATGATCGAGTTGTTTTAGCAGATTGATATCTAGCGACTGAGAGATACTTAAGGTGAGAAGACACAATGTCAAGAATATGTATTTCATCAAAACTGGTATATACTGTAGCATGTTCAAGCAACTTTGCATTGTACAGCGATGTGCCACTTTTGAAGGGTTAAATTATAGTTCAAGATCAAGATGCAGAATAAAGTAGCACATAGAAAGGCAGATATGTATTCACATTCAAGTACTGATATTATAGAGCTAGTATTTTTGGAAAAGTTTTCTTACTTGGTCTTAGAGACATAAACAAGCAAGAGGTCGGCCATCTGTATCCTGTATTCTCATCTTAGTTTCTATATTATTTTTTACTGACAAATAACATATCCAAGGTTTTCAAGTTATATTTTTGAAGTTTAGGTTTCCTCTTGAGGTAATAGTCTCAAATAAAGGTCATTCAAATGCAAATCGCCATAGTTCTCAAGAGGAGCTGCCATGCATCAAAGAGGGAGATCAAAGGCTGGGTGTATAAAAAGGGCCTTGGAGATATTTGCAAAACATTTTTTACATATGGTTTTTTTATCAAAACAACGTAAAAAATAAAAATCACATTAAGATCAAACAGCTACATTCTATATGTAAATATTGATTTTAATCAGTTTTTACATATACATCACAAAACATCATATAGTGCTTCAAACCTGGAAACATAACCCACATTTACTGGGAAAAAATAGTCACTGCCATCTTAATGGCCAATTCAAAAAGCAGTGCTAACTACATTGCAATGTGGTATAGTTTGATATTGTGCATTACAATTACCCTGCTTTTCTTAAATTATATCTTCCGTGCAGTATTAAGAGCTAGCACACATTATTGTGAACAGTGTACTTCTTGCATGTTAATATGTAAATGTATTATAATGCATGGAAATTAGGGTCTTCACTTGTGCTATAGAGGAATCACAATAATTGAGAATTATGTATGTACTAGCTGATATATCCGGCGTTGCCCGTGATGTAATGTTCTGGCTCCCCCATCCTCCCTCTCAACTCCCTTCCCCCCTCTTCACAGCTGTTCAGAGCTGCGCCCCCATCTCCCCACTGTTCACAGCTCCGATTCACCCCTCCCCCCATTCAATGCTTTGTTTCCCCCCTCCCCGTTCAGAGCTCCGTCCCCCCCCCTGTTCACAGCTCCGTGCCCCCCGTGTGTTTGGCAGCTGAGCTGACTGAGGGGGGAAGTGTGTGTCAGTCAGTGAGTGTGTGTGTCAGTCAGTGAGTGTGTGTGTCAGTCAGTGAGTGATAGTCAGTGAGTGTGTGTCAGTCAGTGAGTGTGTGTGTCAGTCAGTCAGTGAGTGTGTGTGTCAGTCAGTGAGTGTGTGTCAGTCAGTCAATGAGTGTGTGTGTCAGTCAGTCAGTGAGTGTGTGTGTCAGTCAGTGAGTGTGTGTCAGTCAGTCAATGAGTGTGTGTGTCAGTCAGTCAGTGAGTGTGTGTGTCAGTCAGTGAGTGTGTGTCAGTCAGTCAATGAGTGTGTGTCAGTCAGTCAGTGTGTGTCAGTCAGTCAGTGTGTGTCAGTCAGTCAGTCAGTGTGTGTCAGTCAGTGTCTGTCAGTCAGTCAGTGTCTATCAGTCAGTCAGTGTGTGTAAGTCAGTCAGTCAGTCAGTGTGTGTCAGTCAGTATGTATTTATGTGTGGGCTTCCCCCCTTCTCTCCTGACTCCCTCCCCACCCCCCTTTTCCTGACTCCTTCCTCCCCCTCTCTCCTGACTCCCTCTCCCCCCCTCTCTCTCCTGACTCCCTCCCCCCCACCCCCCTGCTGACTGGAAGTGGCGCGCTAGTGTCGGCAGTGAGTGGACAGGTGAGGTGCTGCTGAGAGGGGAGGTGGTCGTGGGCTCAGAGGCGGCTGCAGTGGTGTTGTCCTTCCCCCTCCCCCCCGCATCTGTGTCGGCAGCGGGTGGGGAGGAGGTGAGGCGCTGCTGAGAGAGGGTGGGGGGTGGTGGGGCAGAGGCGGGTGTCGCCATCAGCGGTGGTTCCCCTTCCCCCGCCCGGAGCTGTGTCGGCGGCGGGTGGGGAGGTGAGGCGCTGCTGAGAAACGGTGTGGTGGGGGAGAGGCGGCGGCGGTCCCCCCCCCGCACGGAGCTGTGTCGGCGGCGACACTACCCGCATGCTGCTGCTGGCCGGGGTTCAGGTGAGCCTGGTGGATTCCCTGGGGGGAGGTGAACTGGGGGGGTGATAGGGGGTGGAGCCGGCAGGGAGGTGAGCTGGGTGAAGATGAGTGTGTGTGTGTGTCAGTTGGGTGAGGCCGAGGGGGAAGGTGAGCTGCGGGTGAGGAGAAGAAGAGAGTGTCAGTTGGGTGATGTCATAGAGCCACCAATCTGATTGGCCAGGGGCTGAGGACCAATCAGATTCACCACATCTAGCACCAACCTCACAAAATTCAATTTTATATATATAGATGTATGTATGTATGTATATCTTTATTTATATAATGCAATCCATGTGCATAGCACTACACAGCAATAATACATGATATAATAATATAAGACATGATGGGAACAAATGCTTTAAGACATAAAAGTAACGCTAGGAAAAGGAGTCCCTGCCCCGAAGAGCTTGCAATCTAAGGGAAAGTAGGCAGAATTTACAGAGTCAGTAGGAGGTTGTTCTGGTAAGTGCGTCTGCAAGGAGTCAAGCTCAGTGCATACAGTATGAGATGTATTATAACAACCAACCCATATGCTTCATTAAAGAGGTGTGTTTTAAAATGGGTCTTAAAATTGGAGAGAGAAGGTGCTGGGCAGATATTGAGGGGAAGGGCATTACAGAGGTGTGGGGCAGTAAGTGAGAGAGGTTTTAGGCAGGAAACGTCTTTTGATACAAAATGGGTAGGCAGAAGACATCCTTGAGCAGAATGCAAGAGTCGAGCAGGTGTGTAGGGAGAAATTAGGGATGAGATGTAAGGAGGGGCAATGGAGTGTATAACTTTAAAATAGAGGAGAATTGTGTGTGTAATACAGGATTAAATAGGGAGCCAGGAGAGGGATTTCAGTGTGAGAGACGCAGAGACAGATTTTGGAGATAGTAAAGTGATTCTACAAGCAGCGTTTAGGATAATTGTGGGGGGGGGGGGGCGGGACAGGAAGGCCGGGCAGTAGAATATTACAATAGTTGAGACAGGAGAGAATGAGGGCCTGCATTAGAGTTTTAGCAGTAGAGTAAGGCCTCGGCCAGGCTCCCTGCTGGCGTGCTGAGGCGCAGGGAAAGCGGGTGCTTTCCCTGGCCTTGCGGTTGCTTACCGCACGCGCTGTCAGCGGGCCGTCAGGGGGCGGGCGCGTCACTGGCCGGGGGCGGGCCAGTGATGTCACGGAGCTGGTTCGCCCTGATTGGGCGAACCGCTCACGTGACCGGCCTGTTGCGCCGGCAAGCGGGGGAATTTTAAATTCCCCTAAGACCTACGCTTCCGCGCGCTTGCGGAAGCATAGGTGAGCCCCTACTAAAGCCGCTCTAATTGCGGCTGTAGGGGCTCAGTGCTGAGCGGGAGCATGCGTCAGCGTGCTTCCGCAAGCAAGCACTAAACATGGCTGAGGCCTTACAGGGAAGGGAGTGTATCTTTGCAATGTTACGGAGGGGGAAAAAACCAGGTTTTAACTAAATTGTGAACGTGAGAGGAAAATGTGAGGGAGGAGTAAAATGTGACCTCTAAGCAGCGTGCTTGTGATACTGAGTGTATTATGGTGCTGCAAACAATAATGGAAACGTTTGGTCTGTACAGCAGGTGTAAGGACAGGGGTTGAATCGTACATTTGTGTGTCATCAGTATAGAGGTGATATTTGAACTCAAGAGATGTGATAAGGTCACTTACAGAGACTATGTAAAGAGAAAAGAGAAGAGGTCCCAGGACAGATCCCTGGGGTACACCCCATGAGAGATCAGTAGAGGATGCAGAGGTGTTCATTGTATTAGGCTTTTCTCAAAAGTATTTATTTGACAAATGAAACAAGTTTTTTTCACATGTACCGTATGAAAATGCTAGTTAAAAGGCTACTGTCACGGGAGACTCCTGTGGCGGGTAGGATCTCGGTGGCCGGAACAGCACGAGCGTAGTAGGGGTCACAAGCAGGGGTCCGAGGCAGGCGGCAGGTAGCGAAGTCAGGTACAAGCAGAGGTCCGAGGCAGGCGGCAGGTAGCGAAGTCAGGTAACAAGCAGAGGTCGGCAACGAGGAGACTGGAACAGGACAGGGGAGCAAGGACAGGTGGCAGGGACTGAGAACAGGAACAAACACGGACAAGCCAGATTACCAGCAAGGGCTTTTACTGTGAACAGACTTCTATAATACAGGTACAGGTACAGAAAACAGATCAGGATCAGAGGCATGTGCAATACTGTAGGAGTCTGACTTCAAGCAAAGGCAAAAGCAACAGACAGGAAGCAGAGCTATAAAGGACAGAGACAGGAGCAACAAGAAGACAGACAGGCAGACAGAGGAACCCAGAGGAAACAGAAGACAGCAGCACACCCAGTGGACAAAGAAGAACTATGGCTAGGCAGGAGGTCTAGGAGACCCTGACAGCTACATCCCAATATTTTTTTTTAATTCAAGAATTTCTAATGTTATAAATGATTTCAAAACTGCTGCATATGGGTTACGTATAATATATCGCTACAGTATATTTATCAGAGACCTGTTTTCAAAATTACCACTAATATTTTCGATTATTTGTGAAACAACTGCCAATCTCCGAGAGAATCCAAGTCACCAGGACATTAAATAATGCTTTATTTGAAAGATTGAAAATATAGCAATGCACAATGTTTTGGGGGTTTGAGGGGGACCTCTTCATCAGGTAGCAATATGTGACAAAGTTAATAACCCCTACTATAAATACCGTATACAGAAGTAGAGTCTCTCCCACTTGTAATTTACGCCAACAATAATATATTCATGATATAATGCAAGTGAAAGTTAGTCTACCGGGGCCCTGGGTTGTTGAGTGTGGAGGAGGAAGCCGTGCCTCTCTCCCCTCCACCCCTGTCAGCAACCCTGTTAGTTCCCTCTCTCGCTCTCAAACTCCCCCATCTTTCTCTCTCTCATACTCCACCCTCCCTCATACTCTCCCCTCTCCCACTCTCCCACTCTCTCTAACTCACAATTCTGCTGCAGCATCAATGTTGGTCCAGGTTCCACGCAATCTAGGTGTGCCTCCGTCAGTGTGGTACAGGATACAAGATGAGAAGGAAGTAAGAGAGCACAACCAAGGATATCCATAAAGAGAAGATTAGAAGGAAAGTGCATGTTCCATAAAAAATGTATTTATTGGTCAAGATAGAAAAAATAGCTAGGCATTGCCATACCAACGTGCCACGCTCACGGACAGATGGCCTGACATTCTCCTCTAGAATCTTCTGATACAATGCAGAATTAATGATTGTGTCAATGATGGCAAAAAGTTCTACCTTTGACTCATCTGTCTGTAGAACATTGTTCCAGAAGTCTTATGGATCATCTGTGTGCTCTTTGGTGAACTCAGGTAGCAACAATGTTATTTTTAGAGATCAGTGATTTTCTTCTGGCTATCCTTCCATAAATACCATTTTGTTCAGTCTTTTTCTGATAGTTGTCATGAACACTCACATTAGCTAAGGCGAGAGTGGCTTGCAGGTACTTGGCTTTTACTCTGGGGTTTTTGTGACTTCCTGGATGATTTTCCAGTTTGTTCTTGGAGAGATTTTGGTAGGACGACCAATCCTGGGTAGAGTGACTGTGGTCTTCAACTTTCTCTATTTGTCTGACAGTGGATTGGTGGAGCCCCAAATCCTTAGAAATGATTGTGTAATCTTTTCTAGGCTGATGATTATCTATAACTGCTTTTCTGAGGTCCTCAGATATTTCATTTGATCGTGGGATGACGTGTTTCCACACACCTGTATGGTGAAAACCAAACTCACAAAGTTTCTGATCTTTATATAGGGTGGCGCCTAAATATCTACCTAATTATTTAAACACCTGATTCTAATTATCCCTTTTTATTTAGCTGATAAAACCAGGGTTTCACTTACTTTTTCACATACCCTGACTCTTACTCATTGTTTGTCTAATTCATGCATCATTTTGTTTCAAAAGACATGGAATTGGTTAATATAATTCCGAATGGATATTTAAGAAAAGACTGGTTTTGATTCAAGAAGGTTATCATGGAGAAACTACTACTCCTTCTACATTATTGTTGGAAGCACTATCATACACCCAGTATCACAAGCACACTGCCGAAGGGTCACACTCTACTCATCTCTCACATTCTCTTCTCACATTCAAAATGTAGCTGAAACCTGTTGTTTTTTCCTCCGCAATATTACAAAGATACACCCGTTCCTCTGTTGCTCTACTGCTAAAACTCTGACAGAGGCGCTCATTCTCTCCAGTCTCGACTACTGTAACCTCCTGCTGTCCAGCCTTCCTGCTGCTGCCAGAATCCCTTTACTCTTTCCTAAATGTTTCTCAGCGTCTCCCCTGCTGAAATACCTCTCCTGGCATCCTATCCAATCCCGTATCACACACTCAATTCTCCTCCTCACTTTTAAGGATATACACTCTTCTGCCCCTCCTTAGATCTCAGCCCTAATTTCTCGCTGTACACCATCCCGAATCTTGCGTTTTGCTCAGGGATGTCCAGGACTGCTGCTAAAGCCCTTTACAGCACAGCACTTGTCAATGTTCTATGATTGAGTGGGATAGCGCCAAGGTGAAGCTGCATGGAAAGACTTTACAAAAATTACTTTTTATATCTATTGTATTTATAGGGTAACCTTTTATTATGTAGCTACTAGATATTTTATTTCTTTTTTATTTCTATTTCAATATTTTAGAATGGTCTCTAATTTTTGTTGTTTTGGGTGATTTTATTTTTAATCCTCTGGGTATTTCTATATAACATACATGTACAGTATACAGCTTTATTCCTGACCAACTTAAGGTATTACAATGTATGAGGTTCTTCTACTATTTTATTTACATTTTTTACTCTGGATTATTTTGTCAAACATTATCTATTGACTATTATTTTAGTTATACAGTAGATCTAGGTTTATATCTACATACTCCGCAAATGGATCCCTTAACACTTTATAGAGCGTTCCTTATTGCCCTTGGAACACACCTAACTTACTATGTGTTTTATTTTTAGTTTTGTCATCATTTTGTAAAAAAAAAATCCAAAGCCAAAACCCACAACAAACATGAGTTTTTGCAAATTCAAACCCAAAACACATAACATTTTTAGAACCAAAAAACTAGTGCATGTGCCCACCCTTAGTAAAAAGATTACGCAATGATCGTAAAAATATAGCTACTATGGAGACATTACAGCAAATATTTACTAAGTGGTGCTATGCCATAAGACCACTTATGGCCCAGGAAAAGACAATGTGGTCTATTCAAGTTAATGGTCCTAAATGTTTAAAGACACTAATTTTCATCTAATTTGTAATAGAAATATACGTTTTAACCTATAAGCCACTGGCCTTAGTTCAGGATGAAGGAGTGGCTCAGTGAGCAAAGGCACTGACTGAAAAATTGTACCAGGATCCAATAAAGTTCTGTATAGGTTAAAACGATTCCCTGTGTCAGTTCCTTGTGACCTAGGGGAAGTAACTTTATCTCCCTGTGCTTCTGGCACCAAAAGCATAAGTTGTAAACCCACCTGGGCAGGGACTATGTCTGTCAAAAAAAAAACCGTGTGCTGTATACCATGCCCTGCTCTGTAATTGTGAAGCACTTTGAGTCCCATTGGAAGAAAATATGAAGAAATATGCTATATGAAATAAAGTTATTATTATTTTCATCAGTGGAGGTGCCCCTTTAAATAGCAAATACATATTTCTTACACAGTCCATATGGATTTCATTTTCTCACTGCATGTTATCTCTCTCATAATCACTGATTCTTAGTTGAAGTTATGATGGCACAGTGGATACAATTTTACTTAACAGTTAGTCTTTAAAGTCTAGTCAGTGGTCTCCATACGCTGACAAGCTGATGATTACTCATGACAATTTCAGAAGGAACATTAAAGAAGCTGTTCAGTCAGTTGGCTAGGAGCTTATTTCTGCTGTAAACAGAATAGTTTATTTACTGATAGCTAGTGATTGAAATATGATGGTATGGAGCACAAAGCACTGCCAATCGTTTTTACCTTTTTACCATGCCATTTTAACAGATTTGGCAACAAAGTTGGGTGGGGGGGAATCATGAACAATTTAATAAGGAATAATCTAATTTTTATATAGGAGCTAGATACTTAAAGCTGCAGTTCAGGCAATATCCTGCATGTGTGGTTTTTTTAATAAATCAGTTCTGTAGTAAGAAAAAATACTTTTAGCATTTTCTGTTTTTAAAAAACAACTTTGAAAGACCAATTTTCTTGTATTGTATGTTAACAACCATTTACTAAGGCACTGTCCCTTCATGTCCTGTCACAAGCCCTGGCACACCCCTTTGTGAGCCCTGCCCTCCCTCTTGCAGTGCAGGAGTGCTCCTGAATATTCATGAGCTTCCATTGAGTGACAGAAACAGAGGAAATACATTCCCCATATTTAAAGATGTCGCCAAACTTTACCGATCAATAGACGGAGAACAAATTGACCAGCAGCTATGCAATTCTTTAGGTAAGTAGAGATTGCCCACATGAATCTATTGAAGTAAAAAAAAAAACTATACAATTTTTTTTTTTAAAGCCTGAACTGCAGCTTTAAGGTAGCAACACTAAAGATATTCAAAAATTGATGTTTGTGGAAACATTGTAAAATTGATGTTACATTTTATTATTGGGGCAGATTGGGCTGACTGCCACCCTGATTGACCATAGGAGCAGCCTGGCATGCATATTAAAGAATAAGCCAGCTGGTTGCTCCTACCTGTCAAGATGGTGACCTATGCTATAGGTTAAGCAGGCCATTTTAGGTAGCCAAAATGACTGCCCAGTACGTGTTTTGATTTCCCCATGTAAGACCATTTATTCTCCTAGTGTGACTTTGCTGACTATTTCAAGACAAAGGTGGATTCTATTCTGCAAGACATTCCCTCTGTATCCTCCTCACATTCTACACCGCTTCCTAACTCTACCACCTGCCCTCTTGATCCCATTCCCTCCCATTTCATCAAACCTACTGTATTGCTCCTACTCTAATCCTTACACTTACACCTATTTTCGACTCCTCCCTCTACTCTGGTACCTTTCCCGCCTCCTTCAAGCATGCAACAGTTATACCCTTACTCAAAACCAACAAGCTTGACCCTTCCTGTCTCCCTAATTATCACCCTGTTTCCCTCCTGCCTTTTGCCTCTAAACTTCTTGAACGCCTAAGGCCTGGGACATAGTAGATAGGGTTGTGCTGAGCAGATGCACTTAACCCCTGCATCTGTCATCAGCGCGTCTTTAGCAGCTGCTTCCGCATGTGTGCGGAGGCTGAGAAAATTTGCAGAGACAGGCAAGTTTGAAATTTGCCGCTCAGGGGAGCGGAGGAGCGGTCACATGACTGCTCGATATCCAATGAGGCTGCAGCTGGCATTTTCAGTGTTCAGAGCCAGCAGAGAGAGCAGAGCCAGCAGAGAGAGCAGAGAGCAGAGAGAGCAGAGAGAACAGAGAGAGCAGAGAGAGCAGAAGAAACAAGAGAAAAATAAATCCCTCCCAGATAGAGCAACTAATAGATGAGGTTGAAGTGAGGGATTCCCTATGAAATCAACGATCCAAATCCTACCATGATAGGATTATGCACGACAATTTATTGAGGGAGATAGGACAGATTATGAATATAGCACGTTAGTATTTGATAGTATTTTATATGTTAATAATTGTAAGTTTAAAATTGTTTCATATTTATGTAAAGTGTAAAATTTTTGGTTTATAGTACATGTATATTTTTAGTGCCCCCAAATGTGTCCGCAAGGGCACGCGCAAGCATATTTTTAGTGCCCCCAAAAGTGTCCGCAAGGGCACGCGCAAGCGTATTTTTAGTGCCCCCAAAAGTGTCCGCAAGGGCACGCGCAAGTGTATTTTAAGTGCCCCCAAAAGTGTCCGCAAGTGTATTTTTAGTTGAAAATATGCGCAGAAATTCATTCTATTAAATTATTGTTATTGTGTATTAATGTCTTGCTTTCTGTTTTTTGTGTTTTTTTAGCTACTGTTGTGGAAGAACCTTCGAGATGCGTTTCGGAGGGAAATAAAGAAAGTCAATGTTCCACGTTCGGGGGACCCCGGACCAAGCAGCATGGACATTGGGTCATCGTGGTCTTACTTTGTTAACATGCTGTTTCTTGAGGGAGCAGATGTTAGCCGCCAAAACAATGTCCAACCTTGAGGAACCAGGAAGGCTGGAGGAAACCATAGAATTATCATTTGTGGATTATGATGATGAGCCTATTCCAGATAGTGATCCAGCACCGGCCTCGGCCTCGGCACCTGCACCGTCACGGTCACAGGCACCACCTGCCGCAAAAAAAGCAAGGAACCAAAATGATTTGCGGCGCCACATGATCAACATAGAAGAGCAAAAATTTGGGCTACTAGACCAATTAATCAATTCCAACAATGAGGAAATGGAATTTTTTTAAAGTTTTCTTCAATACATTTCTATTTCTCCTCTTGATAGAATGGCGAAATTACGTTTTCGTATGAAATTCCAAGAACTTATTCAAGAGACTGTTGAGGAATATAAAGCCTCACAATAGCAAAATTATTTTAAAAATCGTGTTTCAGTACTAAGTTAAATTTTTATATATTGTGTTAAGTTATTACGTTTTATGTGTCGTTACGTTAATGACAAAGTTTTCAATATGTTGCATTTGCACTTTTAAATAAAATTTTTAACGGTTATGAAAATTCTACTTTTGTTGTATTTATGTTATTTCTAGTCTTGTATGCGGTGGTGGTTACCAACGAAAGGATATGTGCAGGGGGGGAGAGAGGGGCGGTGGAAGAGAGAGAGGGGGAAGAGAGGGATGATATACATCTATATATATATATATATATATATATATATATATGTATATATATATATGTATATATACACGTGTGTGTATATAAATATATATATATATATATATATATATATATATATACAACAAAAAGCAGCAGCCAGCACTCCAAGCAACAAATGTAATGTCAAGGTGCATGCTCCATAGAAAACAATATAGGAACCCTGTCTTCCCATGAGAGAAGGCACAAAAGCAGCAACACTCAGATAAAGCAAAAAGACATATATTAGCAGTTACAAAACAGCACACTATAAACCCAACGTTTCGGTCCTAGGCAGGACCTTCCTCAGGGCACCCCTCAGGTCCTGCCTAGGACCGAAACGTTGGGTTTATAGTGTGCTGTTTTGTAACTGCTAATATATGTCTGTTTGCTTTATCTGAGTGTTGCTGCTTTTGTGCCTTCTCTTATGGGAAGACAGGGTTCCTGTATATATATATATATATATATACACGTATATATATTGTGACAGATATGAGGCAACAGTAGTGAAAAGAGGATATTATGGCCATAAATTAGTGCAGGGTTTCTGCTCCACTCCACGGATTGGAGATTTACCAAGGGGAATCCAGACTGGGACTTCTAGCTCTCCCAGCTTTCACAGGACTGGAGCAGCTGATTGAGCAGGGAGATGATTAAAAGGTTGCTCAAAACAGAGCAATACAGAGCTGTTTGACTCTCAAGAGGAGGGTGTGCTGAAAAGCTATGCTATGCTGAGAAAAAGACTTTTGTTTTGTTTGTTTGATTTACTCCTGTTATCTGCTGTAGCATTTATATGGCAAAATAAACAGGCCAAGCTTTTCACCTCTGTGTCTCCTCTACCTGGAAGGCTGTGTGAAAGTGCTGATCCTTGGACAAAAGGTACAGAGCAAGAAGGTACTTTGTCACATATGGTGGAGAATGCGGGCATCACACTGACAAGCCTGTAAGATGCAAAAGGGAATAGAGGAAGTAGTCACAGCACTGGTCCAATCCACATCAACACAATATAAAATCAACAACAGGCTGGCTGAGGGTTATGCCACACAGCAAGAAACCAACAGCAGATTGGCTGAGGGTTATGCCACACAGCAAGAAACCAACAGCAGGCTGGCTGAGGGTTATGCCATACAGCAAGAAACCAATAGCAGGCTGGCTGAGGGTAATGCCACACAGCAGGTAAACATGGCAATATTGCAGAGACTGGTGCTGGCCCAGGCTGAAGCTCATCAACTGCTCAGAGAGGAGCAGCAAAATACCGCCCATGCTTTATATAAGGAGATCCAGGGCCTATCTGAGAGGCTTACCGGGGATGCCACAGGATCACATCCTAAGGTGGTTAGAGTGAGTAACTACCTGCAAAAGATGGTGGCTGCAGATGATGGCGTTTGAGAGGATGGCGGAGAGAGAAAAATGGCCTGTGGCTGAATGGGCAAGTCTGCTAGCACCGTTCCTGTGTGGGGAGGCCCAGAAAGCATACTATGATCTGGAACCAGCTCAAGCTAGTGATTACTGCGAGCTGAAAAAGGAGATCCTGGCGCGCCTAGGGGTGACAATGGCGGTCTGTGCCCAGAGGTTTCACTCCTGGACCTACAACCTGGATAAAGCCACAAGATCACAGATGTTTGACTTAATACATCTTGCCAGAAAGTGGTTACAACCAGAAATCAACACATCCAGCCACATTGTGGAGCAACTAGTGATAGACCGATTTCTGAGAGGCTTACCTGTTGCCCTTCGTCGCTGAGTCAGCCAGAGTGATCCCCGAACGGCTGACCAGTTAGTCGCGTTGGTAGAATGGTAAAGTGCAGCTGGAGAATGGCTTCAACCCCCTATCCAAGGGCAGCCTCAGAACCGGAAGGTCCAGAGCCCCAGCAAAATTGATAAGACTGTTCCAGGGAAAAGGGGGGATTTTGATGAACAGGTTGGGGTCTATAACCCCAGGGACATAACCACAAGAGAAAGGAACTTTGTTAAGCGGGAAGAACCTATAAGGACTATGCTGTAAAATGTTTTAAATGTCGAGAGTTTGGACATATGGCAAAGGACTGTCCCAGAATGGTCGAACCCATGGAATGGAATGTGGGTAGTAATAATGAGGATGATTACTCACTGTATGCCCAAACTGTGTGTTCTGCAAACAAAAATGGTTGTCTGAATAGTTACCCTTGGTGTTCCGTGCAGGTAGAGGGAAAAAGGGTTCAGGCATTACTTGATTCAGGGAGTTTGGTTACCCTCATAGACCCAGATTTGGTAAATGGTATTCAGGTAGATGACTCCCAACAGATTGATATATCCTGTATACATGGGGATGTACATAAATACTCCACTGCTGAAGTACAGGTTGAGTCACAGTGTGGCTCTGTGAATTGGCGAGTTGGTCTTGTACCAAAATTAGCCCATGACATGATTATTGGTAGAGATTTTCCCCATTTTCTAAGTTTATGGCCAGCTGCTGAAAAACTTGCCACTAGTTCGTCAGATGAATGTAATGGTGATTTCCCATTTGCTGACATTTTGGGAGACGAACTAGACAGCACAAATAAGTCTGGGAGTAAACAGCCATACTCTGTAAAGGCACTAGTGGGCGACAACCCAGAACAAAATGGTGCTGGACCATCTAATAGACCGGAACCAGACATTGACCTTATTGATTTAGAAGTTAGCCCAGGTAACTTTAAGATTGCCCAGTGGTCTGATCCCACTTTGTCAGTAGCCCGAAATTCCATTTCAGTAAGGAATGGAACCCCTACTAATCCAGACAGACCCTTGTCTTATCC